>NC_056736.1:57076424-57213924 GCF_019279795.1 Protopterus annectens
AATTTGTTAGGTTTGGTAAGGTGGGGAATATGTCTGGTAACTGTTATAGGGCAGTGGTCACTGAGGGCATTTGGAAAGGTTTGGGAGTTATGATAGTTTTGAGGGTGGGAGACCAATATCCAGTCAAGAAGAGATCTAGGTAGGTGAGATTTATTAATGTAGGTTGGGGTTGTGATTAGCTGCTCAAACCCATGTAGGTTTATACAGGAAGTAGTGTTGGGAGCTTGTATTGTAAGCCAATCAATATTTACATCTCCTAGTATAATTATTTCATTATGGATAGTATGTGAAAGGTGAGATAGGATGTTCTCAAGTATGTTAATATTATCACCAGGGGGAATATAGATTGCTGTGACCTTTATGGTGTTGAAACTGTTAAGTTTGAAGTCGGTCAGTAGTCAGCTGGTGAGAAGGAGGGTAAGTCTAGTGGGGGACTGATTTGGGAGAGACAATTGTTGTAGAGTATGGAGACTCCTCCTCTTTTTTTTTTTAGGTCGATCTAATCTAAGGATATTATAGCCAGGAAGGGTGATTTCACTGTCCAGATGGTGTGGTTTTAACCATGTTTCAGTTAGGGTAACTATGTTAGGAGTATAGTTAGCTATCCAAGCAATGAGTTTTTGAACTTTATTTACAAGGCTTCTGACATTGATAGAGCAGAATTGTACTTGTTTTTGTGGACTGGAGGGGTTGGCAGGTTTAGATACAGGGGGGTTATTGTTCAGGGTAGTGTCTGTAGGGCCTGGGTTAGGACAAATGTCACCAGATAGAAGCAGAGGTTTGTAATGGGGTTTTAATTTGAGTAAGTAGACTTGGTTTTTTTGTTTTAAAGGGAAGGGGGAGATATTTTTATTTTAGGAATGGGAGTGGTGGGAGGAAGGATGGAGGGACAAATTAGTAGATAGGGTTGTGGTGTAGTACTTGAGTTAAGAGTGGTGTTTGAGGGATGGATATAGGGAGTCGGTAACTGTGAGTGATAGGAGGTGTGAGGTGATAGAGTATAAGGAGTAGAGAAGGTAAGAGTATAATTTGAGTTGTAAGAGACATGTCACTTTATGGGATGTAGAAGAATGTAGAAGGATGAGAGGAAGGGGTGGGAGTAAGGTATAGTAGTCTTTGATAGTGGATAGTAGGTAAGTGTGGGAAGGAGCAAAGAAGGGAGGTAGTATGAGAACAGGAAGTAGAGGGGTGGGGAATTTGGGAGGAAGAGAGAGGGTGTGGTTGTATGGATAGGTATAAAGGTAATGATATGGGGATGGGTGGGAATGGAGGTGGTAGGAGAGCAAAGTGAGCGAAGCAAAAGGAGCGGGGCTACACCTTCCAGGTAGAACTTAGCAAAAAAAAGCTATCAGCCAGTCCTGGGACACTTACTAGAGATACTACACCTGGAGGGCTTTCAGCTGCAATTAGAGCAAATATGGCATCCAGGGTTTTTAAAACCTTTGGGGTGTTGTACCTGAGCAATCACTTGGGGAGTGGGAGAAGAGAGGGAAACCATCAACTGGAATTTAAAGTAGCAGGGGTGAATCCAAGGCACTCTGCTAAACCTAACTAATTATCAAAGGACAGCCAAGGAAATAAGGTAAACATACAGGCACCCTTGTTCAAGGACTGGAAGGTTTCTCCATGAAAAACTATGTGTAGGAGTACACCACAGGTAGAAGTTGTATGCTGATTACTAGTCTGCAATGGCAGATTTTATTCTCTTTTATATTTGTATTCCACTTTGCTCATTGTTTTCTGCACACAATGTAGCTAAAGATAAAAGCATCTGGAGACTTCGCACCTCTGTTTGGTGTTTAGTGAAGAACAAGTGTTTGAGGAGAAGGGACTGAAGGCTATGACTATTGAGAGGGGATAAATACCTTCACATATAACAAATTATCAACAGTGAAACAGATGAAAGGGGTGGGGGTGGGCTAAGAGGAAGAAGGTTTCCAGCTGTTGCTCCTGGGGTATGCACTCTAGCTGACTGTAACAGATTTTAACAAGGCATAACAGTAGTTACAAAAGCTGGCACCTACACTACACAAGCGGCAACAACAAGGTTCCTAAAGTTAAACCTGGGGCTGCAGTCTATTTTTGGATAATTGCTGGTTAGAGTTTTCTTTGCTTTTAGATGGAGTGGGAGGATTCCTTGCTCACACAAGTGGGGGGGGGGGGGACCCAAAATGATCAGATCCTCAGTGGCTACTACACAAGCGGCAACAACAAGGTTCCTGAAGTTAAACCTGGGGCTCAAGTCTATTTTTGGATGATTGCTGGTTAGAGTTTTCTTTGCTTTTAGCTGGAGTGAGAGGGTTCCTTGCTCACACAAGTGGGAGGATGACCCAAAGCGATCAGGTCCTCAGTGGCTTAGAGATGCTATACTTGGAGGGATTCCAGCTGCAATATAGTAATTGTTTCAAAGTACTGCCTTTTCTCTGCTTTAATCCTGAGTTTCTTTAGTGCAGTGAGTTTAAGCAGTATTGTGAGGAGGTAACTGGATTAGTGCAGCCAATGCCATAGGACATGAATAACCATTTACTGTCACTCAGCATTGGTGCATGACACCAAACTCCATGCAAATGCTGAGAAAAAACTAAAAGGCTTTATAGGGGGCATTTCTTATGTGTGTGGTGTGTGATTCTATTTTTTGACTAGACTGAAAGTGTAAAAATGGAGTAGATAGGAAAGTGGTGAAAGGGAAGCAAGAGGGGGAAGAACAAAGAGGAAGCAATATAGAAGTTTGCAGGAGGGAATTAGGAAAGAGCCATAGTTATCCACTTCTTCAACCATTTATAGAAAATTAGATTAATTCAGACTGTCACCACAACACAGATGGATGACAACTTCATTGGTCTGAATCAAGTGTGTAGAGAAAACACATGTGCAAATTAGAAAGCTACTTATGGGACATTTTTTTTTTGTGGGTCAAGTGCCCAATTTTTTGATTTTATTTCAAAAAGAGAGGAATGTTGGGGAAGGGAACCAAGAATGTCAGGGTCAGGAAAGTAGAGTAGGTGAAGAAGCAGGTGCAGACAAACAGGGCAAACAAATCAGATACAGGGATGGTGAGCGACACAAAATGTTGGAGGACATAATGATTGGGGATAGGGAGGGGACATCACAGGTACATGCCTGTCAAGTATGGGGACAGTGAGAATCTAGTTCTCATCCTCAGAACTGTCATCATTGTCCCCTTCCTTGTCTTCCTGTTGAATTGTGTGATGTTTTTTTTTTCTACAGTCCCATAAGCAGTATTTCCAGAGAGTTGAGGAATGCACCAATACTACTTTCTAAGACCTTATGCACCATGCCTAGCAGCTCCTGATGGGTGACCAATTCCCTACCTACCTGCCACTACACTAGCTGCTGGGGTAGTGCTACATTATGTTAAGAGCACAGGTAGTGCAGGGGCTGCAGAGGCAGTACTGCCAGGTTGCGTCCCAGCTGTGCTGAGTATTGTTGTGGCAGCCGTTGTAGGAGGTGGCAGGATGAGCCGCAGCAGTTAGCCTACCTTCCTGTGCTGAAAACCATTCTGTTCGCTGTCAGAAAATTATGACATCAGAATGGTGTGATCACAAATATAAAAGTAAAAAAGGCAAATAAGGTGTGGGATACGATTAAACAACAAAACATACACTACTAATTCTATAAAATCCTTATTCCCTCTGTATACAAACAGGTGAGCTCCAGAGTTTGATTAAAACTATTACAAAACAAAACTTTAGTTCAGTCCCAATTCTCTTAGCTCTACTCATCCTTAAAGAGCTTGCTAACAACATTAGTTTCTGTAAGATTAAAAGCTCTAACATAGTGTATTTCTTAGTGTAACTTCACTCCTCCTTGGCTCAGCCCACTCTGTTCACCCTTCAGCTCATTCCGCTCCCCTACCCTGCCCCCAAATTCCATACACCGCCAGCACCTCTAGCCTTATAGTTCCACAACCACTCCCGCTCTAAACCACCCAATCATATTTCCCCTCCTACTCTCACTTCTACCAAACCACTTCCTTCATTTTTCTCTTCCTATTTCCCAGTCTATACAAGCAATCCCACCCACAACTCTCCAGCACCTTCCCACATACTACTCTTCTCACTAGTCCTACCTTTATAAACTAACTATACCTTACAGGTATCCACCAATTCTTCTTACCTCCACTACACCTTACATACCTACAACATCATCATGCCACTCAAGCATACAGTCTCACACTTATACTACTTCCCCTCCTCCTCTCCTGCCTTCACCACCTCACTTGCCTCACTACCATACACCATCCCTCCCTTTCACACTACCATTTCACACCATGTACAAGAGTTACCCCCCCCACTAATTTTATCTTTCCATACCTCTTCAGTCACCATGCAATTTTTCTCTTTCTTACTAAACTTATTACTGATAATAAAAACTAAGCCCACTTCCCAGTCACACCCTACCTTAAGTACCACCATGCCCCCAAATCAAATGCTAAACTCTCCAGATTCCTTTTCTCCCACATTTGTCAACTTATCTCTATTCTCCTCTCAGGCAACATTCAACCCAACCCTGAGACCTCTGTCAGTCTCCCTTCCAACTCACACTCATCACCCCCCCCCAATAAATCACGTCTATTTGCAACATTGAACACCCAAAGTGTATGTAACAAAATACCCAACCTCCATGCCTGGCTCCTCCAGAACCACCCCAACATCCTAGCTATATGGTTAAAGCCTCATATTAAAGACCCCAAAATTACCCCTTTCAACTATAAAATTATAAGATATGACAGAACCCACAAGAAAGGTGGTGGAGTAGCCCTACTGTTTTCTTCCTCCCTATCTGTAACTTGTTATACTAAACCTGTACCCAATTTGGTACTGCTGAGCTAACCCTGGTCTTCTTAAATATAAATAAATACAAAAAGATATGGATCTCTTCTCTATGCATTCCACCTGGAGACAATATACCTATTCTCGAGGAAATCCTCTCCTGGTTCTCATCTAACATTATCAATGAAACTATAATTCTAGGTAATGTTAATATAAATTGGCCAACCATTCAATCCCCCTCTACCTCACACAACCTAAACATCTATAACTTTACCCAGCTAATCAATTCACCTACCAGACCCTCTAAAGACAGTCCCTCTGGAACCACCCTGGACTGGATACTAGTCTCTCACCCCTATACTATTTCTGATAGGGGTGCCCTCCCTGACTCACCCTGCCTTCGCTCATCACTCACCTACCTCTTTACACCTATCTTATAATTATATTTCCACTCACTAAGCCTAGTTGCCTCGTGGGTTTGGCATCTTTTCAGTCTTGTTGGCTGTTGGTGAAGCACCCACCAAGAGGAGAAAATGCTGAGAGAAGAAGGGAGCCACTTTTGAGATTTTAAGTATTTTTTCTCTGTTTATTTGCTAAGTTTTTCTGCATAGTTGCATAGTTTGAGCATTTTCTGGCTTGTTAAACTTGATTTCTACATTAGTAGCTGTATTTAGAGCACAACCAAAAGCTGTTTACTGAATTTCCTGTTTGCACTTAATTTTAAAATTGTTTTTTCTCAAAACTTGCATATTTTCTGTCTTTGACCTAGCACTCTTGTGTGGGGTCATGTACTGCACTGTTATAACTTGATATTACTTGTGAACCTCTGCTATCTCTGATAAAACAAAAACAAAAAAAAATCTTGCTTTTTTCCCACTTTTCTGAGATTTAAAATAGTTCAGTTACAGGCTTGCTGTTCCTGAACTGTTTGTAAGTTTCTGTGAGGCCATTTTTGCTTGGGCTAAAGGAAAGTCTCTCTGTTGATCAGTGGCAGTGAAAACATTGAGCAGCTCCCCTGCCCCCCGTGGGAGTGGTTACTGACTTGAAACTGTAGTTTTATTGACCAGTAGGGGTCATTTCCAAAACTCCTTCATCTTTCTCTCTTAAAACCTAGTTGCCTCGTGGGTTTGGCATCTTTTCAGGCTTGTTGGCTGTTGGTGAAGCACCCACCAAGAGGAGAAAACACCGAGAGAAGAAGGGAGCCACTTTTGAGATTTTAAGTATTTTTTCTCTGTTTATTTGCTAAGTTTTTCTGCATAGTTGCCTAGTTTGAGCATTTTCTGGCTTGTTAAACTTGATTTCTGCATTAGTAGCTGTATTTAGAGCACAACCAAACGCTGTTTACTGAATTTCCTGTTTGCATTTTATTTTAAAAACATTTTTTCTCAAAACTTGCATATTTTCTGTCTTTGACCTAGCACTCTTGTGTGGGGTCATTTACTGCACTGTTATAACTTGATATTACTTGTGAACATCTGCTATCTCTGAAAAAATAAAAACAAAAAAAAAAAATCTTGCTTTTTTCCCACTTTTCTGAGATTTAAAAAAAGTTCAGTTACAGGCTTGCTGTTCCTGAACTGTTTGTAAGTTTCTGTGAGGCCATTTTTGCTTGGGCTAAAGTGAAGTCTCTCTGTTGATCAGTGGCAGTGAAAAACATTGAGCAGCTCCCCTGCCCCCCGTGGGAGTGGTTACTGACTTGAAACTGTAGTTTTATTGACCAGTAGGGGTCATTTCCAAAACTCCTTCATCTTCCTCTCTTAAAACCTAGTTGCCTTGTGGGTTTGGCATCTTTTCAGGGTTGCTGGCTGTTGGTGAAGCACCCACCAAGAGGAAAAAATGCTGAGAGAAGAAGGGAGCCACTTTTGAGATTTTAAGTATTTTTTCTCTGTTTATTTGCTAAGTTTTTCTGCATAGTTGCCTAGTTTGAGCATTTTCTGGCTTGTTAAACTTGATTTCTGCATTAGTAGCTGTATTTAGAGCACAACCAAACGCTGTTTACTGAATTTCCTGTTTGCACTTAATTTTAAAAACATTTTTTTCTCAAAACTTGCATATTTTCTGTCTTTGACCTAGCACTCTTGTGTGGGGTCATTTACTGCACTGTTATAACTTGATATTACTTGTGAACATCTGCTATCTCTGAAAAAATAAAAACAAAAAAAAAAATCTTGCTTTTTTCCCACTTTTCTGAGATTTGAAAAAGTTCAGTTACAAGCTTGCTGTTCCTGAACTGTTTGTAAGTTTCTGTGAGGCCATTTTTGCTTGGGCTAAAGGAAAGTCTCTCTGTTGATCAGTGGCAGTGAAAAACATTGAGCAGCTCCCCTGCCCCCGTGGGAGTGGTTACTGACTTGAAACTGTAGTTTTATTGGCGACATTCGGTCAATTCCTGGCTCTTTCCAGCCCCTGCTATCAAGCACGCTTTAGTGCTTTAGCTAATTTAGCGCAGAGTTGCCACTAGAGCAGCATCGACAGCCGGTTTAACAAGGTTAAACTTTTTCTGGCTCCATAAAGTCTGTTCTTCATTTTTTCCCTTAGAACTGCTCTACTAGTAATCTAAACAGTATATCCCTTAACTAAAAATTGCAGCACTTGTTCCTAAAAAGCTTTTTTTTTTTTTTCTCAAAAAAAAAAAAAAAAAAAAAGCTCAGCACTTGTCTTAAAAGCATCTTCTTTTCAGGCTTAGCACTTCTGTATTATACAAAGTCCCTCACAAGCGAACCCCCCCCCCTCCAGGAGTATCCACTTCCTTACTAAGTCCTCTTTCATTCAGTTACACCCCAAACTTCTTAATTTCTCTAGCATGTCGAAGGGCCAGATGCTGGCGTCCCCTCCTGTCCAGTTGGTGAATCTGGGAATATTGAGGCAATGTTACAATTGCCTCATGTACACAGACAACCCTCTCCTCCTCCCACATAACACAAATACTTGTGAGAGATGCAGCTATTTAGCCAAACTGGAGGCTGAGCTCTCTCAACTCAGGACTGGCAAGACCAGACAGGAGGAGAAGGCAACTACACACACCACAAAACCAGTCTCACATAAAGCTATCACAACAATGAATCAAACACATAAACACACAAAGACATACTCAGAGGCTCTGAGCAAAATTTACCTAAACAGCAGAGGCCTCCAAAGCAGACACCCAAGCAACCGCCACCTCATGATACACCACAGGCAACACATAAAACACAAAATCAGTGTGCAAAGCAGTCACAGCCCTTAAGGCCAAATACAACACCAAACATACTTGTCATAGGTGACTCCATAGTCAGACACACTGACGTCCCACTCACCAGGCTGAACAAGGAGAGGGTCACAGTAAGCTGCCTATCGGGCGCTAGAATCCGCCACATAACACAAGCACTGGTCACTCCACAGCAAGTACAAATATGACACAGTCATTGTCCATGCTGGTGTGAACGACCTAAGATGTACCTCCCTGGACTACATGAAAAGAGACATAGAGGAGCTCTCTGATTATGTAGCCCAGGCAGGTATGACCCTGACCCTGAGCAGCATCCTTCCTTCACCAAGAATGATGCCACAACATAGAGACAAGATGATCAGCTTTAACAACTGGCTTAATTTCTGGTGTCATTCAAAGGGGATCCAGTGTCTGTCTGCCTGGGATGACATGCTTGACAAGCCACGCTGCCAAGGGACGGCTTGCACCTGTCACCCTGGGATTCCGGATATTGGCTAAGGCTCTTGCCACCCCATAGTGCCTTTTTAGGCAAGGCTCAAATTCTAAACCTACCACCCTAGAAAACAAAAATGGGAAGAAACTAAGGGTAATGCTGCTCAATGCCAGAAGTCTAAATCTCAAAATGCACGCACTCGAGGCCCTTCTCAGTATGGAGAACATCGATGTCTGTGCTGTGACTGAAACCTGGTTCAAGGCTCCTGAGAGCACCCTGGCACTATCAGGTTTTACCTCATATCATGCGTTCCGGCCCCAAAACCCGGACCACACCACAAAAGGAGGGGGTGTATCCATATTCATCAAGGATACCCACACCTCCAGGTTGGTGGCAATGCACGAAGCCTCGGAAACCATCCAGGTGCAATTAACCATAGGCAAAATGCTCTACAATTTGTAGCATGCTACAGGCCACCCTCTCAAACTCAGGAACCCCACACAGCCTTCCTGAAGACACTGGAGGGTATAAATGTATCTCCAAACACCATTATATTGGGTGACTTCAACTACCCAAATATAGACTGGGAACATTACTCAAGCCCAAACTTTCTTGCCCAAAGGTTCCTGGAGTTCATAAATTCAAATGCCATGGAACAACTAGTCACTGTTCCCACAAGAGGAGAAAATATACTAGATCTCATCATCACAAACATGGGGACAAAATGCTCCACACCAGAAGTATATCCCTCATTGGTGAGATCAGATCATAAACTAATCTCACTGGATATCCACATCCCGCCCCCACCCCAAACAAAAAAGACCACAGTGAAGAACTTCTTTAAAGTAAACTTCACACTACTCAAGACTGGTGTGGTATCCTTCAAGGCCCCCGAGCCAGTGGAAACCACAACCCAAGCTGTGGAAGCCCTTACAAATGCCTTCTATGAACACCTCCAGGACTGCATGGATCAGGCAATCCCTAATAAAACCAAGACTCTTTCCACCAAGGGCAAACGTCCAGTCTGGTGGACCCCAGCCATAAACAAACTTTACAATAAGAGGAGAAAGCTGTTACATGATAGAGCAAAATCCATAAAAGAGAAGACACCTTTGATCATTATTAGTAAAAAAATATGAGCACTCATAAAATCATCCAAGGCCAACTTTGAGAGGAAAAATTGCCATAGATTCAAAAGACAATCATAAGGCCTTCTTCAGCTATGTTAGAAACCTGGGTGGAAACTCCCAGATTTGCTCAGAATTAGTCCAAAATGATACAAAAATCACTGAATGAACAGACATTGCCAACATACTGGCAGACAGGTTCAGTGCAAACTTCACCCCCCTCTCCCCCCCGAAAGGAGAGATAACTATCCCAGCGGAGTGCAGCCTCCCAGACATCTCCAATGTGCAGGTGAAAGCTGCTCTAAAGCTAAAAACACAGCATCAATGGGACCAGATGATGTCCCCGGCTATGTGCTACACGAACTCAATGAGGAACTAAACCCGCACATAAGGCAGCTGTTTAATCTTAGCCTTACCACAGGATACGTGCCCAAGGAGTGGCGTACGGCAACTGTGGTCCCCCTCCACAAAGGCGGTGCCTCTACAGACCCTGGTAATTACCGCCCCATAAGCTTAACAAGCCTGGTCTGCAAAGCTATGGAGAGGATCATAATGGAACTCATAAACAAAGACATAGGGGACTTGCAGACATTGGACCCGACCCAGTTTGGCTTTGTCAAGGGCAGATCATGCCTTTTGAACTTGGTCGACTTCTTCAAAACAGTCACCAAGGCCATTGATGAGGGAAAGGCAGTCCATACAGCCTACCTTGACCTTGCAAAAGCTTTCGACACAATACCCCACTCGGGTATTATAGAGAAACTTACCAGCTTAAATGTAAACCCATATGTCACAAGATGGGTTGCAAACTGGCTAAAGGACAGAACCCACAGGGTTAGAGTAGCTGGAGCCATGTCAGACTCCAAGCCTGTCACAAGTGGTGTCCCACAGGGCTCAGTCCTTGGCCCCCTGTTGTTCGGCATCTACTTCTCAGAAGTGCAGGCTAACATAGGAGGACTATGGATGACAAAGTTTGCAGATGACTGCAAACTGGGAGCCATAGTGGAAAGTACATCGGACACAGATATCCTTCAGAGGGGTCTCACGGAAACTGATAGCTGGTGCCAGAGCCATGGCCTGAAGTTAAATGCCAAAAAATGTATAGTCATACCCTTCGGGAAAAACAAGGTAACCCCAAGCTACCATATAGGTGGCAATCCACTAAGCACAGAGGAGGTTATCAGGGACCTGGGGACCCAGGTTGACAGTGGCCTTTCTTTTGACACTCACATTGCTAAAGTGGTTAGAAAAACCTTCTACATTGCCCACCTGATCATGAAGGATTCACATCCAGATCAAGTGAGGTCATTGTTCCCTGTACTCTTCACTTATCAGACCAATGATCGAGTACAATGCCCCATTCGGGATGTATCTCACCCGACACCTGCAGCAATTGGAGAGACCCCAAAAGTTCCTCACCAAAAGGATAAAGGGACTCCAAAATCTGTCATATGCTGCCAGACTGAAGAAACTCCAGCTCTATTCAGTCACATACCATCTGCTCAGAGGTGACCTGTGCCTGACATACAAGGCCATGTCCAACCCGGAATTAATGGACATGCTCCACCTCAAAAAATCCAAATCTACCACATCCACTAGAGCAAGTGACTTAAACCTTAGCACAGATATAAATAGGACATGCTGGAGGGATAGATTTGTCACCCAGAGACTCCCTATGTTGTGGAATAAAATCCCGGTCCATGTGAGGCAGAGCACCTCGCTGGCTCTGTTCAAGAGAAATCTTGACCGGTGGATGGGAGATCGTAGGTTTACCCCGGGAATCATCTCTGTGTCACTGCTGGACAGAGGCACAACAAACTAATGGGCACGGTATTTTTTAACATAAGGGGTGGCATAAGCCACAAAAACTCTGGGCTAGGCTTATAAATGCCTTAGGGCAGATAGCCTAGTATAAACCTATGAACCTATGAACCTATGAAAAACAAGGTTCCTGGAGTTAAACATGGGGCTGCAGTCTATTTTTGGATGATTGATGGTTAGAGTTTTCTTTGCATTTAGCTGGAGTGAGAGGATTCCTTGCTCACACAAGTTGGGGGGGGGGGCAAAGCGATCAGGTCCTCAGTGGCTACTACACAAGCAGCAACAACGAGGTTCCTGGAGTTAAACCTGGGAATGCCATCTATTTTTGAATGATTGCTGGTTAGAGTTTTCTTTGCTTTTAGCTGGAGTGAGAGGATTCCTTGCTCACACAAGTGGGAGGAGGACCAAAAGCGATCAGCTCCTCAGTGGCTTAGAGATGCTATACCTGGAGGGCTTCCAGCTGCAATATAGTAATTGTTTCAAAGTACTGCCTTTTCTCTGCTTTAATCCTGAGTTTCTTTAGTGCAGTGAGTTTAAGCAGTATTGTGAGGAGGTAACTGGATTAGTGCAGCCAATGCCATAGGACATGAATAACCATTTACTGTCACTCGGCATTGGTGCATGACACCAAACTCCATACAAATGCTGAGAAAAAACTGAAAGGCTTTATAGGGGGCATTTCTTATGTGTGTGGTGTGTGATTCTATTTTTTGACTAGATTGAAAGTGTAAAAATGGAGTAGATAGGAAAGTGGTGAAAGGGAAGCAAGAGGGGGAAGAACAAAGAGGAAGCAATATAGAAGTTTGCAGGAGGGAATTAGGAAAGAGCCATAGTTATCCACTTCTTCAACAATTTATAGAAAATTAGATGAATTCAGACTGTCACCACAACACAGATGGATGACAACTTCATTGGACTGAATCAAGTGTGTAGAGAAAACACATGTGCAAATTGGAAAGCTACTTATGGGACATTTTTTTTTGTGGGTCAACTGCCCAATTTTTTGATTTTATTTCAAAAAGAGAGGAATGTTGGAGAAGGGAACCAAGAATGTCACTGTCAGGAAAGTAGAGTAGGTAAAGAAGCAGGTGCAGACAAAAAGGACAAACAAATCAGATACAGGGATGGTGAGCGACACAAAATGTTGGAGGACATAATGATTGGGGATAGGGAGGGGACATCACAGGCACATGCCTGTCAAGTATGGGGACAGTGCGAATCTAGTTCTCATCCTCAGAACTGTCATCATTGTCCTCTTCCTTGTCTTCCTGTTGAATTGTGTGATGTTTTTTTTTCTACAGTCCCACAAGCAGTATTTCCAGAGAGTTGAGGAATGCACCAATACTACTTTCTAAGACCTTATGCACCATGCCTAGCAGCTCCTGATGGGTGACCAATTCCCTTCCTACCTGCCACTACACTAGCTGCTGGGGTAGTGCTACATTATGTTAAGAGCACAGGTAGTGCAGGGGCTGCAGAGGCAGTACTGCCAGGTTGCGTCCCAGCTGTGCTGAGTATTGTTGTGGCAGCCATTGTAGGAGGTGGCAGGATGAGCCGCAGCAGTTAGCCTACCTTCCTGTGCTGAAAACCATTTTGTTCGCTGTCAGAAAATTATGACATCAGAATGGTGTGATCAGAAATATAAAAGTAAAAAAGGCAAATAAGGTGTGGGATACGATTAAACAAGAAAACATACACTACAAATTCTATAAAATCCTTATTCCCTCTGTATACAAACAGGTGAGCTCCAGAGTTTAAGATTAAAACTATTACAAAACAAAACTTTAGTTCAGTCCCAATTCTCTTAGCTCTACTCATCCTTAAAGAGCTTGCTAACAATATTTGCTTTCTGTAAGATTAAAAGCTCTAACATAGTGTATTTCTTAGTGTAACTTCACAACCTCCTTGGCTCAGCCCACTCTGTTCACCCTTCAGCTCATTCCGCTCCCCTACCCTGCCCCCAAATTCCATCCACCCCAGCACCTCTAGCCTTATAGTTCCACAACCACTCCCACTCTAAACCACCCAATCATATTTCCCCTCCTACTCTCACTTCTACCAAACCACTTCCTTCATTTCTCTCTTCCTATTTCCCAGTCTATACAAACAACCCCACCCACAACTCTCCAGCCCCTTCCCACATACTACTCTTCTCACTAGTCCTACCTTTATAAACTAACTATACCTTACAGGTATCTACCAATTCTTCTTACCTCCACTACACCTTACATACCTACAACATCATCATGCCACTCAAGCATGCAGTCTCACACTTGTACTACTTCCCCTCCTCCTCTCCTGCCTTCAACACCTCACTTGCCTCACTACCATACACCATCCCTCCCTCCCTTTCACACTACCATTTCACACCATGTACAACAGTTACCCCCCACTAATTTTATCTTTCCATACATCTTCAGTCACCATGCAATTTTTCTCTTTCTTACTAAACTTATTACTGATAATAAAAACTCAGCCCCCTTCCCAGTCACACCCTACCTTAAGTACCACCATGCCCCCAAATCAAATGCTAAACTCTCCAGATTCCTTTTCTCCCACATTTGTCAACTTATCTCTATTCTCTCTCAGGCAACATTCAACCCAGCCCTGAGACCTCTGTCAGTCTCCCTTCCAACTCACACTCATCACCCCCCCATAAATCACGTCTATTTGCAACATTGAACACCCAAAGTGTATGTAACAAAATACCCAACCTCCATGCCTGGCTCCTCCAGAACCACCCCAACATCCTAGCTATATGGTTAAAGCCTCATATTAAAGACCTCAAAATTACCCCTTCCAACTATAAAATTATAAGATATGACAGAACCCACAAGAAAGGTGGTGGAGTAGCCCCACTGTTTTCTTCCTCCCTATCTGTAACTCGTTATACTAAACCTGTACCCAATTTGGTACTGCTGAGCTAACCCTGGTCTTCTTAAATATAAATAAATACAAAAAGATATGGATCTCTTTTGTATGCATTCCACCTGGAGACAATATACCTATTCTCGAGGAAATCCTCTCCTGGTTCTCATCTAACATTATCAATGAAACTATAATTCTAGGTAATGTTAATATAAATTGGCCAACCATTCAATCCCCCTCTACCTCACACAATCTAAACATCTATAACTTTACCCAGCTAATCAATTCACCTACCAGATCCTCTAAAGACAGTCCCTCTGGAACCACCCTGGACTGGATACTAGTCTCTCACCCCTATACTATTTCTGATAGGGGTGCCCTTCCTGACTCACCCTGCCTTCACTCATCACTCACCTACCTCTTTACACCTATCTTATAATTATATTTCCACTCACTCTCTTAAAAACTTCAACCCCCAATCCTTCCTTGACTCACTAAAACATACTAACTGGGCTCCTCTAAAATCTCTCCCCTTGGATGACTCAGTGATTTACTTCAATACTACTTTTGTCAACCTGTTAAATAGTTTTGCTCCCTTTAGAACTAAAAGAATTAAATACAAGACAGCCCCCTGGTTAACCAAACAGACTATAACCTTCATGCACTTCTGGGACAAAGCATGGGAAAGCTACCAGAAACACAAATCTTCTTCCTCCCTTACTGACTATAAGCAACTTCGAAACAAAGTCAAACAATGTATAGCCTGTGACAGAAAATCCTATTACTCTTTACTACAAAGCAACCACAAAACTAACCCTAAAAAGGTCAGGAATAGCATCTCTACTCTCCTCCATCCTTGTAAAATAGAACACCCATGCCCTGACCCTGACACCTCTGACCTCTCCTTAGCTACCCAATTTAACTTCTTTTTCATCGACTCTATAGCTAAACTCACTACGTCTTTTACAAATAATATACCTAGCCCACAATCTCCTATCTCCCCTAATTCAAACTCTTCGAGCAACAAAACTTCTCAACTCCATGCTTTCACTCTCCAACCTATTCCTATCTCTACCATAAAAAAACTTCTACATAATTTGAAGCCATGTTGAAATACCCCTGATGACCTTCCATCTAACTTCCTTAAGGTAACTGCCAGTGGCATAGCCTTCCCCATCTCCATCCTAATAAACTGGTCAATACAAGAATTCTATGTAACAATACTCTGGAAGAAAGCCTTTATCATCCCCCTTCATGAAGGGGGAAACAATACTGAAATCTCTAACTTCTGGCCAATTGCCATTCTCTCCCCTATCTCAAAAATCTTAGAAAAATGCATTCATCTACAACTACCACCCTACCTACTTGATAAGTATCTGCTTACCAATACACAACATGGTTTCAGGCCTGGACACAAGACCACCACCACTCTACTCTCCTTCCTCGAAACTGTCAATTCTGCACATGACTCAAGCAGTATTGAATCTACCCTCCTACTCAATTTATCCAAGTCCTTTGATACAATTTCACACCACCTCTTGTCTAAACTCTCTCATCTTAACATATCCACCTCCTCTATCAACTGGTTCTCAAATTACCTCTCCAACAGGCAGTAATCAGTCAAGTGAAAAATATGTACTTCCCTGTTCCTTAACACCCTCACAGGAGTACCACAGGGGTCCATATTAGGCCTTATACTATTTAATATATCTATAAATTACTTCCACCAGTGTATTCCTAATGCCAAGCTCATCCAATATGCAGATGACTCTACGATAATCTGTTCTGCTGAAACCCTCCCCATACTACTGAAACTAACCCAAGAAACCTTCCTATCAACTGAGAACTGGATGTTAAACAACCATCTAGCACTAAATGCTTCAAAAATCAAAATTATGATACTCACCCCCTCAAAGTCTACTAAAATTGACAAGAACTCTTTCTCCATAACTAGCCAAAACAGGACCCCTATAGAAAAAATTGTATCCCATACAAAGCTACTAGGTGTCACTATCGATGAACAACTTAAATTTGGCATTCATCTCCAAACAAATATAAAGAAAACCCACCAAAAACTAGGCTTACTCTACCATCACACCTGCTCCTTACTCCCTCAACCAATCATGTCCTTTCTACCACCTACCTCATACCCTTCTTGTATGGTGCCACCCTCCTTACTAACCTCCAGTCTGGTCTAAAGACTAAACTAGCTTCCTGCTATAACAAAATCTCAAAGTTTGCCACTGGTGTCAAATCCTACACTCACCACTGTTATGCCCTTTGCAAACTAAATTGGCTTGAATTACCCCATCATCTCTCCTTCGTTCAACTTTCTTATGCACATAAACTCATCTTTAAACCCTTTTAAGACCTTCCTTTGACTCCTCCCTCCAATTGCATCAACCTGATGGAGTACAAAGGTCAAACAATCAAAACCTGCTTGAAGTACACAAACCTGCTCGAACTCCAGACAAATTCCTTTTCTCCTTCTCTCTATACCTACTCTGGAATTCCCTTCCTCCACAAATTCGTACCACCAACAACCACTCCACCTTCAAAACCTTGCTCCATTCCCACCTCTATTCTCTCTGGGAATGGTCCTGCTCCCACCCCTCTTGACTCTCCTCTACTTAACCTTACCCTACCTCTCTCTCTTCTCTAATTTCTCATAACTCTGTTCCCTCTCCTCTACTTCTCCACACCCTACCTACCTCTCTTTTTCAGTTTTCACAAATCTGATCTCCACTGTCTAGTTTCCTACCTAATATTCAACCTACATCTATTCTCCTTACTTCTTCTTTCTATACCTTTATCTTCACTCTACCTATTAGTCATTAATGTCCCTCTTCTCTGTTTCTTGTTTCTTTTGAATCTGACTTGAGAAGTTCACTTGTGTAGACTATGTAAATATATATATATATATATATACATATAGATAGTACCTTTCAGTGCCCTGTCAAAGCATTTTATACTATTATTTATTTTGCTAGTACATCTTTTATTTCATTGTATATTACAGATTTTATATACTTTGTAACATTTTGTTGGTGTGTTTGTCTAATTACTTAATCACTTGTTTAACCTTGTTGGAGCTTTTCTCCCCAGGAATCCATTGAAAATGGGTTCATTTGGCCCAGTGGACTATCCTGGTAAACAAACTGTAAAATAAATAAATAAATATAAATAATTAGAACCATCATACTGTCACATGCAATAATTTAGTACAATAAAATATATTTTTACTTTTATGGTAACTATACTTTCTAAAAATCCAAAACAGGACTAAGAATTATTCCAAATAAACCTTGCCATATACATATAATGCATGTATACTTTGAAAAATAATACAGATTAAGTTAACAATATGGCATTTATGCCAGTTTTGATGAAATTAATATTAAATATTTTTGTATTTGTATGTATTTTTTACTTGTGGGATTTTAACCCACAACATCTAAATACACTATTACACTTGACTCCTGCAATTACCTTCAGCTTCAGAATAAAGCATACATTTTTACTTTTACATTTAAGATATGTGTGTTTACTTTGCTAGTAATGTATGAAGAGCAATAATTTTAACAAAATAATGTTAGTTTGTGCTGCATACATACCCCTTGCTTCTCTGAGTCTAAGTGTTCAGCAAATGTGTTCCTGTTTGCTGAAATTTCTTGAGCAGCTGAAAAATAAATAAAGAGAGAAAAAGAGAAAAACATTATTACACTAGTATCTTTATCTGTATACTTACACAACTGTAGTATGTCAGCAGCCCTAAACTTATCCAGCCGCTGGTTGAGTTGTCCCTGCTTGTGCCATTTCAGGTCATTGTAATAATGCCTGCATTGCCCTCCAGTGTGTGAATGCCAGTCACACTGGAGACAGCCTTGCTTAGACTGTTGCAAGCTTCCAATGTATTTTGAGATGAGGTATAGTCCTCCTGCATCAGCCTATAGCTGTGGTACTTTATGAGGAGTGCAATGAATATTCTTGACTCCTCTACATCCCATCTTTGAGCCCTGAATTGGGCACTTTCTTTGCCAGCTCCTGCCATATCTGCACAGGTCATCCAACGACAGTTAAAAATGTTTTCCCACAAATTAGTGATACTGCATTTTACAGTCAGTGTGAAAACCCGCACAAGCATGCCAACTGTGTTTGTGTGATGGTGCACAGAGAGTAACACTGCCAAATAGAGAGGAAGGCAGTTTATGAAACAGGAAGGGTAATGTGACAGTTAATGTTAATTATTTGCTTCTCTGCTGCTATACCTGTTAAATGACTTGACTTTTAAGGCATGAATTGGGGGGTATAAATATTATGACTTGACACATATTTTCTGGGGTCTTACACACTGATAAAATTAATTTCTACAATGTGGGATTCAAACCTATGTAAAATAGAGAACACATATTCTTCCAAATAGGAGTTTTTCTACATTGCCATGGAAGAAGTGTTTGGCAAATATGCTCATTAATTATATAGACACATTTAAGGGTGAAGGTGCTACACTTCAGTTAGCCATGCATGTATGTGACCTGACAAGGTCCCGGTCATGCATTCTCATGTGTGATGCAGGAGTATTACTGGAAATGCATATAGTTGTATTACTTTCAGGAAAGATTTCTGAGTTTGGGGTCAGACCACACAATGCATGTACGAAGTCCATCCCAGGACAGAATAGAAACTTTTCATTACAGAAACATAATTGTCAGAATACCCCCAGTCACACATATAGTTCATATGATATCAACTGTTATACATAGTTATTATGTATAATTATCTTTATATTGTTAATTTTATATATATATATATATATATATATATATATATATATATATATATATATATATATGGAACAGCATTAGACTCTGCATTGAGACCATGAATTTACACATGTTGCCACAGAGAAAGTGAGAAGGTATATTTTTTTACACTCATTATTGTCCAGAGTGCTGACCGCCTCAAAATGCTGCTTACCATGTCTGCATGTTGGAAGGCAGAACAGGTAACAATGTATTTTATTTGCAAGTTACAATGGGCATTGTTTTTTTTTTTTTTTTGTCTGCAGGTGTTGTGTATGAGTGTCAATCACTACACAGCACCACTTAGCGTGTTTGCATGAAAGAAGGTCAAAGAAGTAACTATCTTTTTTTTGAAAGCAACAATGTATTTTTTGTCTGCAGCCATAAGGCATATTTGCTCACAGGTGAGCAATGTGCAAATGAGATAGCAGAGGTGAAAATTCATTTTCTTTGTAAAAATTCTTAATATCATCTATGTTTAAAAAAATAATGCAAGGTTTGAACTATGGCCTAAGTATCTTATGTCCTACATTCCTTACCATCTTTACAAGGTATGGTGCATATATAGTGGA
Source organism: Protopterus annectens (assembly GCF_019279795.1). Lineage (NCBI taxonomy): Eukaryota > Metazoa > Chordata > Ceratodontiformes > Protopteridae > Protopterus > Protopterus annectens. The sequence goes on from NC_056736.1 coordinate 57,096,046, forward strand.
TTCACAGCTGTAATTTATGCTGTCTGTATCATCCAAGCTGATATTCAATTTTAAATACTGATACATTTCACCATGTGTGCACGGAGCCATTCTCAATGCAAATATTAATATTAAAAAAAATGTAACACATGTTAAATAATTTTACACAACTCTGAATTTGAACTATCATACTAATGAAGCTATACAGTGGGAGTGTGTTATCTCTCCTTGCCACAGACACAGCTTTGCTGCAGGAAAACACATGCATACATGCAATTTCCATTTCCTATACAGTATTTAAGCACATACTCTTTTACATGCTCAGTTGGTTGTACATGTTGTTTACATATTTGGTGCAATGAGTGATCACACAACCATTTATGAATATCTTTGCAAAAATGCACTTCTGCCTTTGCTTTTTATTGTGTTCATTCTTCCCTTATCTCTGTTGTAATGTCAGACACACATTCTATAATGCATTTTGTATCATTCTGCTTTAACTGTATGATAAAAAGTACATGACAGTGAAAAACATTTATTAGCATAAGCAGGAGAGTCTGTCTACTATTGAACATAAATGATAAATGTGTGCTGTTTAGTTCCATTTAAAAGGTTGTTAAAGTTACTTTTACACTTTATGAGTATATATTGAGTGACACACCCACTGCAGGGAAGGCAGTCTGAATTGCTGTTGTGCCTTCCTTCTCTCTCCTACTAATCATTCACAATGGCAAGCCATTAGCAACTAATGGTGTTGTAGAACCTACACTATGTTTACATCTACAACATGAAGTCAAATGTTTGGTACTCAGCAATTCTAATGAGTTCACAGGTCTATATTATATGAACGAAAGTTCATAAAAGCGAATGCTCAATGAGAAAAATCCTGGACATTGAAAACAATATTGTGGGGGGCTGCGCCCCCTCGCTAAATGTATATTCCAACTCTGAGATCACACTACAGTGAGGAAAGGACCTGAATCTACACTATAAAAAGTTAACCATGTAGCTAGGGACATTGAAGGTGAGGTGACTTGTGTATTTGGACAAAACAGAAGATTGATATTCTTTTTGATCTATCTGCAGAGAAGGCTAGTAATTTTGATAAGGTATGCTTACATTTTTCAAGTGCATCCTTAATTTTTAACACATTACAATTGCAATTTATATATCTAGTAGAAAATGAGACCTTTATCTGAATGCACTTCCTATAATTTACTGTTAGCATAGGCATTTTTGGCAGGCATTTACATTTTTCAGATAGACAGTTTATTACAAGTGTTAATGTTAAATTGTTATTTTACTATCTTCTGTGTTGTTGCAGAGAAATGTAAAGTACATGTCACTGACACAGGTGTTATGCTTCTGAGATGGCCCACAGACACCTCCAGAGGAGTGATGGGCACAATGAGAGCTGGCTCGTAATCATAAATTGAGTTTTCTGTTGTAAATGTGTACACATTCTGATAATTATGTTGAAAACACATAGCCCAATTTAATTATGTGGTATTCCTTGGTTTACACAAACCTTCATTTGTTTGTTGTTTTGGGGGTGGGAAAACCACCTACCATTTGTGTGTTACCACAACAAAAGTGTGTTTCAAGTGATTTTCTCTTGAAAATATGTAAGCATTCTGATATTTCAGTGTGGGAAACATAATACATTACTTAAGTGATTTTCCCTTGCTTGGACAAACATTGGTTTATGTGTGAGGGTGAGATGGGATAACCACATAACCTTCAGTTTTAATAACTGAAATGTATGTTTCCAGTGCTTAATGTTGACAAATGTGTACCTAAGCAGGACTTTAGGTGATATTTATGTGTTGTATCCTTCTCTGTTTTATGTCACACAGTATTATTGTACCCAAGCGTACAATCCACATAAACTCCTTTTAGTGACTCAGAAAATGATGTGATAGTCCAGGCATTCAGGCACCATGATGCCAGTCTGCTTGTGAAAATAAGTGTGGATATGGTTCCCAAAATGCAGATTTGGAGCCAGTTAGTGAATGATGTCAGTGCAGTTGAGCATCACACAAGGACTTATGATCAGGTGCATCATGGGGCCACTGATATGATTTAAACAGCCCACATGAGAACAGCTGCAGTTACCTGTGAACAGCAGGCTATGGTTGGCCGCTACCAAGCCCCCACTGGCACCAAATAAAGAGTTCTGTCCACTGTCAAAGATCCAGACAGCTCATTGGAAACTGCACATCAACATGTGCTTGATGCTGGTTCTGATGTGTCTGAGAGGACAACTGTGTCACAGGAACAGCTTCCAGGTAAGCTTACATATGGCAAGTTCTAGATTTCCTTGTATAATAAAATATATAATTTGACTAATACTCCCTGGGGAATTTTTTTGTTTTACTGTACCTATTGATAACATAATAGATGTTTATGACACAGTTGTTCATTACATATGGGTTGTGGGTGGGTGGGTGTGTCAGTCAAGTTTCAGTTAAAACTGTTCTTACTGGACATATAAGCCATTGTGTATTCACTGTCCCTATGTGTTATTCCCATTGTGATATTTAATTTGCATCATTCCCTTGCCTCATTCTTCCAGGATCATCCTCCCTACAAAGTGTGGAGTCATCTGCACATGATAAGAAAAAAATGTTTTGTTTTTTTTTTTTTTATTATTGATGACCATTTGTCAAATAAATGCATTTATCTGTATGTGTGAGGTGGGTGTAATGAGTGTCTGTATTGCTGTATCATCTGCAACAGTGGGACAATTACTTTGTTATATAAATTGTTTTAAATATTTAGTGTAGTGCTAATTTTATTCCTATCTTTGTTGATTATTATCTCAGGTAATAAAAACAGTGGAATTGTAGGACTCTTACCACCTGATGTCAAAGTATCAGTAGCCTCTGATGATGTTAGTGACCAAACAGAGGCAAAATGGGGGGGTGCAAAGGTTGAAAATGACACTGTAGTTGACATTCAGCCTTCCCCTGGATTTCCGTCAGACACAGTCAGTATGCCTATCCATACCTATTCCACTGAGCCTTCAGATATTGGATAGGTGGAAGGTGAGGCACTTGATCAGGCTAGTGTGATTACTGCGGCTTCAGTTCCAGGTGAAGGTTGTGAGCATTGCTTTGCATCAGTTTTACTTTATGTATATGCATAAGATGAAAGTTGTAACCCTTAGGTGGTCAGCATGTGTGTTATTCATTACCTCTTTGCCAGGGCGAGGGCATATTGTGCACACCTACATCTACCTACACCCCCAAAGTCTGGTGGTTCCACCCTCTGAGTCTTCACCTGCATGTGACTATGGTGTCCTTGCCACTGGTGGTGGGATATGTGCCCCTTCCCATTGATGTTCCTGTTGAAGCTGCTCTCTCAGGATAGTATTGTGAAGGATAGCACAGACAGTGAAAATTTCACCACAAATGCTGGGATTGTACTGCAGAGACCTGATGTATCCAGCCACCAGGACCATGACTTCAGCAGCCCAAACACACTCTTTATGATTTTTCTTGTTTGAGTATGTGCCTCATTATAGCATTCTTTGGTGGGTGTGTATTTCTGATGGGTGCCATCAACCCTGCATCGCCCAATAAATGACCTTGTGGGATATCCCCCATAGAAAACCTCTGGTAGAGATGAGAGTTGTGCCAGATATGGGAGTTGTGGTAACTGCTGGGGTTGTCAGCACACACATTCAGGATGATTCACTTAGCGTTACACATTACCAGGCAGTTAATGTTGTGGACGCCCATTCTGTTTATATAAACCCTTCCCTGTCCCTCTGGTGCTGCTTTGATCTTAATGTGCATGCAGCCTATGGTATCCAGGAATTCAGGGAAGTATGCTATGATGTAGAAATCCTGGATAGTTGTAGCTCTGTCCTCTGAGGTACTCGGAAAATGTATGTAGTCACTGGCATGCTGTAATATAGCATTCAGGAATTGATGTAGAATCCTTGATGCTGATGCCTGTGACACCCCCAGCATGTCCTCTGTTGGTCTCTGGAAGGTTCCTCTATCTAATATTCTAAGTGCTGCACATACTTTAGTCTCCACAGATATTGGTTCAGCTCAGTTTGCCCTTGTGCTCAGCTGAGGAAGACAGAGGTTGCAGAGTTCCTGTAGTGTGTCTCTATCCACCCTGTAGCACTCTACTATTTCCACCTCATGCAGACCATGAAAATTTAAACAGGTTCGAAACACCCTTCTCCTTCTTGACTGAGGTCTATTAGCAGCAACAACACAGACTTGGTCCTGTTGCACATACATCTGCAGAAGCGCAGCAGCAGTCCCTAATTATTTTTGTGCAGAGTAATTTCCGTGGCTGTATTCCAATAGGTTTTGGAATCTGAGGCCAAAACCTGCACTGAGTGCACACAATTGCTTTAGAGTTTGCTCAGTTTCCTTTGGATTGGCTGATTAGCATACAATTCAGCTGTGTATGTTGTAATTAGCATGCCATGATGTTTACTGGGTTTGCACAGCTCTACACAATGTGTAGAACCGCTTACTGAATACAAATCAGTGTGCTACTGTATGTTCGTTGCTGCACTGTGCACACCATTTTATCAAGCCATGTAGTATTTATTGAATCCATCCCATGGTTTTAGCTTTTGTTGTTAGTGAGGGATTTTTAACTTAACAGTGATATCTGTTGGCTTTAATAAATAGGTTATACAGTGGGATCATTAAAGTGTTTTTTTTTTTTTTTTTTTAAGTATTTCGATTCTGCATGTTCTGTTGATTGATTGTGGTAATGAGATGGAATAGCATGTGTTAGGAACTGTGGAAATATTTTCATTCTTGGTGACTAAGTTACTATTTTAATAGGGGAGATCTAAAGGTTAGATCTCTTCAAAGAAGATGGCCACAAAAAGACTTTGTGGAACATGATTATGAAATGAATGATGTGTGTTTCATGTAAATGCAATGTAAAATGAGGAGAGTTTTATCCCTTAAAATATTGTGTTTGAGTGTTTTGTCTGGTGTGCTGATGGGGGGGGGGGGTAATTAGGCCTGCTTAATGTAAATGTGAATGTGCTGTATGCTTCATTGTTACTTGCAGGCATTTTTGGTTATGAGTTTGTTTCCACTGCAGTTTTTAGGTGGATTGTTCTTTCTTAATGGAGTAAGACTTATTTGCATTGTTTTAAATTTTATTACTCAGTTCCTTCTTTATGCAATCCTATTTTTAAATAGAAGGGTCAGTTCTTTCCTGCATATAATCAGATTTTTTTGGGATAGCAAATCATTACAAGTAAAATTGTATGCAGCTTTCTATATGATTAGGTAAAATTCTCATGTTTTTGCCTGCATTATAATGTAAATGCTTTACCATGTTTTACTGTTATACAAAGTGGATTTTCAAGTGTTACAATAATGATTGTAATATTCGGTTGCTTTGTTCAGTTCAGTTTTCTTTGGGACGGATTGCTATAAGTGCAGTTTAGATTACCTTTAATGTTTTTTTCTCAATATTTGTGTATTACTGTACTGATTATTGAAACAGAATTTTCTGAACATCTGTCTTTTAACAGTTTCAGAGTGACTGGCAAGACAGGTGGACATGTGAAGCTGGGAATTTTTCTTTTTCAGGAAATATTTTAAAACTACTAACAGCACACCAGATAATTTGGCAGCATAAGCATCTGCAGAAACAAATGATTATTTCTTTGTGTATGCATGTATGTATTAATATGCTTACATCAAGGGAAGGTGGGGAATGAAAAAAAAAACATGTGGCCAGATACTTTAAATCTGTAGACAGTGTTAGGTACATTTGCTGCCTATTGCAGTGATCAGTATTTTTTGTGAATTAATGCAAGAGCAAACTTGGGTTGGAATCATTTATTATAAGACATTGAGAGCAGATAATGTAGTGTGTATATCACATAGTTGAAGTTCCATAACTCCGAACACTTAATGTTCGAACCATTATGTTCGAAGTTACAGAACTTCGACTACTGAAAAAAAAAAAAAACACAACGGACAACAAAATAAATTGTTCTAAACAGGGGGCAAGACCCCTTGCACCCCTACACCCCATGCTACTTAAATATACCAACTCCGAGATCACACCACATTGAACTGAATGGAAACCTCCTCTTATGGAGATTTCCATTCAAACGCTCAAACTTTTACAAATTCGAACCTATGGTCTCAACCATATGTGGTTCGAACTTGTAAAAGTTCAACTACATGATAGGAAACCAATTATGTAGTCATCATAGGCTGTATTTTCTAGGAAGTTCAAATATGTGTTTTGACTAGTAAGTGATATATCTATTCCTTAACTATATGGCACTGTGGAATGCATGTTGAGATCATGAGGAGCAAATTGTGACACATCAAAGTGTACTTTCTGTGGAATAACGGTAGAAAATGACATGATAGTCTATCTTCAATGGAATATAGGTTCCAGGTTATACTATAACAAACATACAGTTCTTTGGATTACTAATAAGACCAGAGAGGGCTGATAATATCATGTCAGAAGTGCTTTTAGTGAAAAAGTGATACATTTTCTCTTTGCAAGTTAGGCAAATGCCCCAATTTAGACTGTAGTGGTTACGAAAATAAAATTGCCAAAGATTCCAAAGACAACCATATGGCATTCTATAGTTAAGTCAAGAATCTAAATGGAAATGCTCAGATCTGCTCTGAGCTACAACAGAATGGCATTAAATATACTGATCCCAAGGATATTGTGGATATCCTGGTAGATCGATTTAGTACCAACTTCACTCCCCTCTCACCCCCTAAAGGGCCCATCTCAATACCAAAAGATTGCCAAATTCCAGTAATCATGGCCACACAGGTAGAAACCGCACTCTCCAAAGCTAAGAATACATCACCCATGGAACCAGATGACATCCTGGGCTGTGTACTACATGAACTACAAAATGAACTGGCACCTCACCTAAGTGTCATGTTTAATCATAGCCTCACCTCAGGCTTCATGCCCACTGAGTGGCGCACAGCTACAGTTATCCCACTCCACAAGGGGGGATCTACCTTGGATCCCAGGAACCACCATCCCATCAGTCAGATGAGCCTGATCTGCAGGGTCATGGAACGCATTATCATGGAACTTATAAACAAAGACATCGGCAACCTTCAAACACTGGACCCCACCCAGTTTGGGTTTGTGATGGGCCAATCTTGTCTCCTGAACCTGATTGACTTCTTTGAATCAGTCTCCATAGCTGTGCATGAGGGTAAGGCAGTCCACACAGCCTACCTGGACCTCATCAAGGCCTTCGACACCATCCCCCATTCTGGAATCATAGATAAACTTACTAAGCTGGGCATAAATCCCTACGTCACTTGATGGGTTGCCAACTGGCTTACTGACAGAACCCAGACTGTAAAAGTAGCCGACTCCAAATCCAGCTCCAGACAAGTGACAAGTGGGGTACCACAGGGTTCAGTCCAGGGACCGCTCTTGTTTGGCATCTACTTTTCTGAAGTACAGGTCAACACTAAGGGACTCTGGCTAACAAAGTTTGCAGATGACTGCAAACAGGGAGCCATTATTGATTCCCCAAATTATGTGGATATTCTACAAAAGGGCCTTACAGAAACAGATGCTTGGTGCCAGAGCCATGGGCTCAAGCTTAATGCCAAGAAATGTATAGTTATCCCCTTTGGGAAAAAAACATGTACCCATGAATTACCACATAAGTGGCAGTACACTAAACACCAAAAGTGTGATGAGAGACCTAGGGACACAGGTGGACAGTGGTATCACCTTTGATAACCACATTGCCACAACAGTCAGGAAATCCTTCTATGTGGCACACCTCATCACTAAGGGATTTTCATCCAGGAAAAAGGATGTCATTGTCCCACTGTACTCATCCCTCATTAGACCCATTATAGAGTATAATGCCCCATTTGGTATGTACCTCACAGGACATCTGCAACAGTTGGAAAGGCCACAGAAATACCTCACTAAAAGAATCACAGGCCTAAAGCAAATGCCATATGCTGACCATCTAAAAAAGCTCCAGCTATACTCTGTGGCATATCGTCTGTTCAGAGGCAATCTCTGTTTAACATACAAGGCCATGTCAAACCCTGAGCTGTTGGACATGCTCCACTTAAAGAAATCCCAATCCATCAGAGCCACATGCTCCAGGGATCTAAACCTTGTCATCACAATGAACAAAACATGCTGGAGGGATAGGTTCCTGACCCAGAGACTCCCCATACACTGGAATAGACTGCCCATACATGTCAAGCAGAGCGCCTCCTTGGCCCTCTTCAAAAGGAACCCTGATGATTGGATGGGAGATAGGAAATTCACTACAGGGATCATGTCAGTCACCCTGCTATACAGGGGTCCAGGGAAGTAAATATTGCGGGAAGAAATATCCAGAGAATTGTTATGGATAGGCTTGTTTAGGCCCTAGGGTCGATAGCCTAGTACCAACCTATGAACCTATGAACATATAGTACTGTGTATTGCTGACAATACTGTATAGAAAGGGTATATAGTAAGACACCAGAGCTAGCTATCAGTAGTAAAACAAAATACCTTCTTATATATAAGCAATATACTTATCTTCAAAATCATCCCCTTCAGTCAAATAATAAATAACTGCTTATAATCTACAAACCACAAAGGGCTGCTGGGATCAATCTCTAGTCCAACAGTGTAGCTAGAATATGGAATAAAATTCCTATATCATTCAGGTCTATCACACACCTTCTTCTTTTCAAACCAGTCTACTGGCTTTGTCCCTGCTCCTTATCTGGGACATAGCTCTCTAACACCCTTCATCACCTTTCTTATACCTCCCTTTAAAGCACTAAATCACTTAACCTGCTTATCCCCTTCTAATACCTCACTTTAATGTACTTCTTAAACTACTATACCAACTTCTAATTAGCACAACCAAATTACTATTCCATCACTACTTCTCTGTTAACAGGAAAACTTGTTTATCTCCTTTAATACCTCACTCTGCTGTGTTTCTTATATTACTGATACCTTTCGTATATACCACTCTTCTATCTGTAAAGTCTTAGTACAAGGCTTGTAAATTTAATGTTTGTGAATAAATGCAAATGTTATTATTCTGAGTATTATGCTTTGCATTGACTGAAACTGCATCATAAAATTTGTTATTGTAAATATTGATTGCATTAAATATGATACCTTGCAGCTTTTCTTTCCAGGCCTCCACTGAAAAAGGGCACTTGTGCCCAGTTAGACTTTCCCAGTAAACAAATGTCAGTAACTAAACAAATAAATATATGTATCTATTACATGTGCTCAAGGCATACATCCCCACTGCCATTTGCTCGTTTCTGCAAGTACTCTAACTCCCAGTAGCTCTTCTCCAATGTTTACTATCCCTACCAGAACTCTGATCCTAACCATAAAAACTTCCACCCTGTGTCTAATCCTAAAGTCCCCTTCTCCTCCCTAACCAAAAAGTCCCAACCATTCTCTAACCTTAAAATCGTCCTCCCCCTCCCATTCCGAATTGCTGGTGTTTGCAATCTCGCCCTAAACCTAAAATCCTCATCCCCTCCCTAAACCTGTACTCTGAATCACTACCTAAACCTAAACTCCCTTCTCTTTCACATCCATGATCACTCCCTAAATATAAAATCCCTGCCCTATCCCTAATTCTAAAGTTTCCTGATTCTTCCATAAATATAAAATCACTGTCCCCCACCTCAAACATAAAATCCCTTTCCCTCTCTCTAAAGTTCACACTACACTCCCCAAGTCTCTGTAAACATAATCACACAACCACACTTCCCTTTCTTTCCCCATCTACCTGGTTCACAAACACTTCCTTCAGTTCATCTCCCAGAATGTGAGATAGCGTCTGTGTGTATGTGTAAATGCTTGTAAAAAATTATATCACTGATTTTGTCATCATGATATTGAGGGTGGAGAAGGCATAGGTGCTGTTAGACAAATATACACAACGTGTCTCCTATCCTTGCGCTTTCTTTAATTGAGTGTATTTAGCAGAATGTCACAATAGCATGTGCAGGAGCTGGCAGTGGATAGTGGGGTCATTTTTTCTTTAACTTTCCAAATTATCTGGCTAGTAGTTAAAAAATTAACAAGTAATTATCTTTAAAACAATGTACATATTACAGTACATCTATACCTCCAGGCCAATAGACTTATATGGGGATTTAGTAGGTGAGGCTCATCCTCAGCCTCTGCCCCTGACACCTTTTAACCTAAAATTGGCCCTGGTCAAAGATGTGCACCAAAGCTTGTTATTGCCTGATTGGTGTCTGGCTGGTGACAAGGTGGTCATTATTTCTTTAATTTTGCTCACAATCAAATCTCAGAGGTGTGCACAGAATTTTGTTTTAGTTTGTCTAGAGCAGTGTATTGTCCAGGAGAAAAAGTTGGAATGTACCTCTCTAAATATGAAGGCACGTTTCGTATACATGTCTGGTAACAACAAGCTAAAATAGATTACTGTGACCATTGGGTCTTTCAGTACCACTCCAGTATAACATCAGAGAGGCACAGTAAAGGTGTCTGTCTTTTTGGAGTAGGAATGAGGAGGCATGTTGTTGATATGTATGACAGAAGCAACTTCAAATGTATGATTGTGGCCATTTGTTTTTTCATTTTCATCCCAATCTAACAAATGCAAGGGTACACAAAAGGTGGCCAGCTTTTTGGAGACAGGAAGTCAGGCACTATTCCTATGTATGATTTATATATACTCACAAGCATTTGTCTACTCATTTTATTGGGGACTACTGTTTCAAAAGCTTTGAAAATTAAACATTGGGAACAATGTATTTATTTCTTGAAAAAAGACATATTTTTCCTTAATCATGATTTCTGTTCAGGCCATCATTGGATCAGAATGTTGGAAAAATAAGTTTGAATACCTAAATCAGTGCACCTAGAACCTTACAGGTTCTGGAGCCTAGTGGCCCCAAGACCTTGTGCTTGATTCAGTTAGTACCTCATAGTATTATAGTTAGGCCTTTTCCAGTTAAGATGTATTGAAAGAATGGATAAAAAGTTGAAAAATAGGGCAAAGTGTAAAACTGAAAGAAACAAGGTAAAAGCAATTTGTAGGGTTTGGAGACCAGGAAGATGAAACAGTGGAGATGAACACTCTGGGAGTGCAGAGGGGACGGGTGGTCAGCGAGAATGGAGTACCATGTAGTTCTTTGCTTAATGAACCATTTCATCTAAGATCAGCCCTTTGGGAAAAACTAATTTCTCATGAATTACCACATTGATGGTAGTCCACTGAACACAGAAGGTGTTATAAGAGATCTGGGAACACAGGTTGACAGCAACCTCTCTTTTGACCGCCACATCACCACTATGGTCAGACAGTCCTTATATGTGGCACATCACATTACAAAGGGTTTTGCATCCAGGAAGAAAGAGGCCATTGTCTCCCTCTACTCTTCCCTCATTAAGCCAATCATTGAGTACAATGCCCCATTTGGCATGTACCTCACTAGACACCTGCAACAACTGCAGAGGCCACAAAAGTACCTCACAAAGATGATCCTAAGCCTTAAACAGTTGTCCTATATGGACAGACTCAAAAAACTCCAACTATTCTCTGTTTCATATCACCTACTTAGAGGCAATCTCTGCTTGACTTAAAAAGCCATGTCTGACCCAGCTCTGTTAGAAATGTTACATCTAAAGGAATCCCAATCCCGTCACATCACATGCTCCAGAGACCTCAACCTCATTACCACAATCAACAGAACATGCTGGAGGGACAGGTTCATAACCCAGAGAGTGCCCATGCTATGGAATAGACTTCCCATACATGTCAAGTGGAGCACCTCACTGGCCGTTTTCAAGAGAAATCTTGATGAGTGGATGGGAAATAGAAAATTCACCCCGGGGATCACTCCAATGGCTTGACAAGAGGCACTGGGAACTAATATTGGGTGGCATGATGCCAGGGCAATCCTATGGGCTAGGCTTGTAAAGGCACCAGGAACATTAGCTTAGTATGAACCTATGAACCTAAGACAATAAAAACTCTAATCTAAATACTGCCCATTAACTTGTAGATTCAGGCAGTTGTTATTCCATTAAAACACATACATACTGAATATTCATCCAGCCATGTTACATAATTGCCATATGAAAGTTTAAAATGCTTTTATTCTTATATTTATAATACTATATATAGGGACCCTATTAAATATTCAAACTTTTTAAAGTTCGAATGTCATATGGTCAACACCATATGATCAAACTTTAAAAAGTTTGAAGGTGAAAAGCAACTGCTCTGTACAGCGCAGAATGGGAAAATTTCCCCTTTCTGCACTGAAGTGCGATCTCGGAGTTGATATCTTTCAGTAGTGGGGGTGTGGTGTGCCCCCCACGTGGGAGGTGCAGAGCATTGAGGTAATTTTTTTAAAAATTTTTTTATTATATTTTCAATGTTTCAAACTTCGGTCATATGTTGTCGAACATATGAGGTTCGAAGTTTTGAAACTTTGACTATATAATATAGACCCTATATATAGTTAGCTATAGAAACACAAGATCACATGGGTAAACTAAGCAAATGTTTTAACTTTAAACAATTTTTATATGATTTTGAATTATCCCCTGTACAACCACTGCACTCGTGAAATGTACAACCTGAGAGCAGGAGACAGCAGAATAAAAATGAAAACCTCATAACTTAACTTTATTAGGGGTTCCAATGGGCTGTGCCCTATTATAAACAGCTCATTCAGTGACCAAAAACACCTAAGTGCTATTTTCAGATATAGATTTCTACTTGCTAGGTTATCTGAAAATATAAATAAGCATGCCGCCTAGAATGCATTTTTTTATTTTATTAAAACACAGTCAACAAAATGTATTACTCTTGGAAAAATCCATTTACAGTTTACAGAAAGTGTACTCATATTTTATTTTTAATGAATTGAGTAAATTGATAAACTAACACTGCATCTCTCTTTAGATTTATGTACCACATTCCTTAAAAATTCTTTACATAGTAGGAACCTTTTTATTTTATCACAGAAATGTGAAACTGAGCATGTTTACCATCACAAAATAAGGTGCATTTTATAAAATTGCAGTCTGTTTGCCAAAGCAAATGTGGGCTATGAAAAGTGCATATTTTGCTGAAAACATTACTTCCTCACTTCTCTCTGAAGGTTTCACTCAAGTTTTATAACCACTGATTGTTCTGGTCAAGAAACAACAAGTGCAAGCAAATACAACGGTTAACTTAGACATTGATTTAGCAGTAGTACTGTAAGAGTAGAATGGAATTTTGTTGATTGCTCAACACAACTGTGAAACATGATATTGTGCGTCTCAAAACTGAAAGAAAAAACATTTGATTTTACCATTTTATAATTATATTGTTAAACTTTTTAGCATTTTTGCAGCAGATAAGCTCCCTTTCACCCTTGACATGGATATCTATGCACCAACACCCCAGCTAGCTAAATATATATAATGATTTACATGATTCACCTTCAGTTGGTTGACTAACATGTACATTGACATCCTGAAGTTAAACCACTGTATGTTGAAAGCTGAAACTTTGACAACCTACTACACATGCACAGAGGAAGAACGTTGGCATATGCCACTTTGCACCCACCATGTCGAAGACTGTGCTCCCCACCCCCACTAATTATATATACTAACTCCAAGATCGCACAAACTCGGCGGAAAGGGAATATTCCCCTACTCGAGAACTGTCGATCTTGCACACTTGTCAGTTATCTGTATAATCGATCAAATTGGGTCGATTAAACAGATGTCAACCCACCCCCTGTCAACCAGTTATATATACACACTACCTCCAGGGTAATTTTACCTTAGAGTAGGAAGAATACTCTAAGACATGGCAAACTATGTATTATATTTGCTAAGTAATTCAGAGGATCACAGTTATAGCCCTCAGAATTAAAATAGAGAATACATTTGGCCAGATTAGAGGAAAAAAGAGAAAGAGAAATCAAATTAAAATCATGTTAAATGTAATATGTTTCTGAATATAATTCTGCAGACTATAAAAAAATAAATTTGCAAATAAACAGACAAACAGCAGACAGCATGATTAAGTAAATAAAATCAACAGGACAGACGAATGAATTGAAGAAAGTCAAATCCTGCTTACAAAGCATATGACATTCTATAGACATGTAAAAGGCATTGTTAAGCTATGGCCTGACAAAGATGCAGACATAACTGGTATTTAACTAATGTGAAGAGAGAAATGCTGTTATCCATTTTGTAACAGTTATTATACAATGGTGTGGCTTAATGGGGCTTAAACAGTAGTGTAATTGGTTAGATATTAACAGAGTAAATTAGTAAACAGCATGAATAAAACATAGGTACAAAAAGGAAAAACTGATTAAGATATCATTTATGTTAGAATTCAAAATTTGTTTCAAAATGCTAAGTAAAAATGTTATGCATTGTTTGTATATGCTTACATATTTGTACGGCTCTATTTACATACTTCACTATATAAAGCTTAAGATTTTATAATCTTTTTTATAATTTCTCCATTCGCAAGTCAGGCTACAATTACAGTTAGTGGAATTTGTATTGCTTCAATCTTTGATATTTGCCAAAAGTGTTTTCAGCACCTGCATTGTACCTAGAACTGCCTCCTATTTAAATATGTTTGATTTTTTTTTAATTATTAATCGTGTTACTCCTACTAGTATTGAACTGTCTGAGTGTGTTTTTCCAAGTTACTCTAGTTTTTGTACATCCCAGCATTTTATGACTATGTCTCTCAGTAAGCAGGGCACTATTATTGTTGGGTATGTCTAGTTTGGCTCTTTTTTTCAATGATATTCACTTTTCTTGACTCTATTTTTACTGCTAGTATTGGTTGATTCCCTGTGATGATCAGTACTTCTTTTTCAGAAATTCTTTGAGGTTCATGTTTTCAACACTTCCCAGGTATCTGTATGTTATAATGTTTGTACACATCCCCAGTACAATAATCTTGCCACATTATTGTGCCATTTAGTATATAGATCCTAAGCCTGGGTATATCACACAACACAATGAGAAACTGTTTCTAGTTCTGTTCTGCAGAAACTACATTTGTCTGTATTTCTCAGTTTTACTATACACTTTGTAAGTCAGCATGTGTGCTGTCCTGAGCTGCCATTTTTAGCCTTTCATCTTTTGGTTTAAATTCCCCTCTCCTTGGCCATTTATGAGTCAAATCCTAACCAATGTGTGGTTATTTCAGGAGTTTTCGATACTTGCCACTTTAATTGCAGGTTTTATAGTTTTCTTTCCTTTTCTTCTGGCCATGTTCTTTATATTCTTTTGTTTTTGGCACTTTCTGGACGTGTTTTTTGACCACTTCTTTTTAATTTCTTTCCCAATATTTTCCAACATGTTTTAGCTAATCTGAACAACAATGTTATATATTTGTTTTCTTCATGATTTAGAACTTTCACTATGCCTAGATCTGATGTCATCAACAAACATTTCATAAGTTCATAGGTTCAAAGGTGTTTACAAGGCTAATGACCACAACAGCTTTTTTAAGCTTAGCCGTGCATCCCAAATCTCTGCCAAGTTCTGATACCTTTGATAAGTGCAAGCAGGGGCTTGGGAAATGAAACATTTACAAGCTAGGGCCTGTGAAATGAACCATTTACAGGTTACCTGTGTCAATTAGAGACATAGGTGCCAAATGTGTCCATTAGAGACATAGGTGCCAAACCACGGATGAATTTCCTGTTCCCCATCCAATTGCTCAGGTTGCACTTGAATTGGGTTAGGGAGGAACTCTGCTTCACATGAATGGTGAGCCTGTTCCAGAGACGGGGTAGTCTCTGGGATACATATCTGTGTCTCCAGCAGGTCCTATTTATATCACAGACAAGGTTTAAGTCTTTAGAATGGGTAATTTTGGTGCTGTTTATTTTGCAGACATTCAGGAGGTCAATCAGAGTGGAGTCTGACAATGCCCAGTATGTCAGGCATAGATCTCCCCTCAATAGCCTGTAGGAGATAAAATATAGGGATAGAGCCTTGAGGCAATCTGCATAGGACATTTTACTTAAGCCCTGTATTCTTTTAGTGAGGAACATCTGTGTCAGTGTGGGATTCGATGACAGCTCCAAATTTGCAGTCATCTGCAAATGTAGTCAGCCAGAGACCACTGACATTGCATTGGCCTTGACTTCAGAGAAGTAAATGCCAAAAAGTAGCAGTCCAAGGGCTGATCCCTGAGGGATTCCATTTGTGACTAGCCTCTTTGTACAGGTAGACTCCCCAGTTATAATTTCCTATGTCCTGTCTGTGAGCCAGTTGACTATCCATTGGGTGACATACGAGTTTGTACCTAACCTATTGAGTTTGTCAACAATTCCTGAATGGGTCATTGTGTCAAATGCCTTGACCAAATCAAGGTAGGCAGTGTGAACCATTTTGCCTTCATCCATTGCTTTGGTGACCTCAAAGAAATCCACCAGGTTGAGTTGGCATGATCTGCCCTAGACAAAACCAAACTGGCTTGGCTCCATTGTCTGGAGGTTTACTATATCACCATGATAATTATTTCTATGACTTTACATAAAAGACTAGTGAGACTTATGGTTCTGTAGTTTCCAGGGTCTATAGATGGCCCACCTTTGTGCAGAGTGATGATTGTTGCTGCTCTCCATTCATGAGGCATGGAGCCTGTTTGGATGCTATAGTTAAATAGCAATTCCAGAGTCCTTGATAGGTCATGTTTCATGCTATTTAGAAGGCATCCTGGTGTATTGTCTGGGCCCATTGATGCAGTGTTCTTAGTGAGAGAGTATTAAGGACCTGTTCCCTAGTAATAGCAGAGGGAGTTATATTTTATGGTATTTCCTGAGGGAAGGTTGAGGGGGAGAGAGGGGTAAAGTTGGAGTTGAATTTATCGGTCAGTTGGTGTGCTATATCCTCTGGCTCAGTATAGGTGGCTCCATTTACAATAAGCTCTGCACACAGTTGTGTATTGCCTTTGAGGTTGTGGACATAGCTAAATAATGCCTTGTGCTCCTCCTTGGCCTGGGATGCCAAATTCACCTGAAATTTGACTGCGGTAGACTTTATTTGTACTCTGAGATGTTTTAGTTTAATGAGTGTTTTTATCTTGCTAGGTGCAGCACCCCCTCATTCTTGTCATGATTTTCTTCCTTCTGTTATACAGCATACTGATTTTGTGATTCCAACATGTTGGCTTGTTTTTAGAGTTAGTTTTATGCAGCTCCACAGTTGGAATGGTGTACACATAATCAATTCAAGGAGGCCCATACCTACTTCAGCTGGAGGGATATATAATCGGGATTACTACATAATCTCAAAATGTTGGAGTATCGAATTTCAAAATCTCGAGACTATATAGCCGAAACCCCTAAATATTGAAAGACCAGAAGCGCAAAATTCAAAATCCCGATGTTCGGAGATATTGAAGTAGCGCTTCTGGTGTTGCGGTTTGTTGATGGATAGGTGGATGTTCAGGTAAGTATCTATGTGTAAGTTTGATGGTTAGGGGCTTTAGTGTGTGTCAGTGTGTGTTCTGACTGTGATGTGTGTGAAGGACTGTAAAATATGTGGGTGTGAGATTTCCTTGTGTGTCTGTGCAATCTCGGAGTTAGTATATTTAAGTAGGGGGGTGTGGTTATCTGTAGTGTAGGATGATATGTTTGATTGTGGGGGGAAGTTGTGTGTATGTGTACGTGTGTGATGTATGTGTGTTGTACGTTCAGGATTTTGAATTTCGCGCTTCTGGTCTTTCAGCATGTAGGGGTTTCGGCTATATAGTCTTGAGATTTTGAAATTTGATATTTCAAAATTTTGAGATTATGTAGTGAACCCATATAATCACATAATGCAATATTTTTTATATCATTTCATAAGCATGAAACCACTCTCTTGTTTCCTTGTCCAATTAATCCATTTTTTGGCTAGTCAGCCATGTCAAAGCCATACATTAGAATAGGAAGAGAAAGCTGATTTACAGCTTCAGCTTTATTCCTTGATGTCAAATCAGTTTCCAATATTAGTTTTATTCTTCTAAAATATTCCTTACTAAAATTCACTCTCATTTGCTAATAATTGCACTGCAGACACTTCAGGCAAATACAGAACAAGTCCAACTTCAACCCCAACTCCTTCATCTCCTCCCTGCAAAAAATTAACTGGTCACTACTAAAATACCTCAACTTAGATGAGGCTGTCCACTTCTTCAACAGTACCTTTCTCTCCATCCTAAACACCCATGTTACTGTAAGAAATGCCAAAGTCAGATCCAGGCCTGCCCCATGGTTACAAAAGACCACCAGAACCCTAATGAAATCCAGGGATAAGGCCTGGGAGCACTGTCGACTAACAAAAATTAACTCAGATAGGCAATCATTCCTGCAACTGCACAATAAAGCCAAAAAACATATAAAATTAGATAAATCCCTCTACTATAAATCCACCCTAAACTCTACCAACCACTACCCTAAGCAATTCTGGTCCACTATTAACACTATCCTCCACCCAGGTAAGGTTGATACCCCCCAGCCGTGCATTCCCCCTTCCTCCAGCAGTATTGCTGAATCATTCAACAAATACTTTACTGAAACTATAACATCTCTAAACAAACAACACTTCCCTACAACAGCTCCCCCCAACTCCTAACCCTAAACCCCCCCACTCCTCTTTTCTTCTTCACCTCAGTACCTACCTTCAACATAAAATGACTATTGTCAAAACTTAAACCCACCAAACTCGCAGCTTACAACCTCCCCTCTGAATACTTGAAAATTGCAGCTGATACACTAGCCTACCTAATTTCAATTCTAATCAACCATTCTATAACAGAAGGTTATGTTCCCTCAATATGGAAAATATCCCACATCATTCCCCTCCACAAAGGCACCCCCTCCATCGACCTCTCCAATTACCGCCCCATTGCTATCCTCTCCCCTCTCTCCAAGATACTTGAAAAATGTATCAACACCCAGGTCTCCAACCACCTCCTAGCTAATAATCTCCTCTCCAAAACCCAACATGGTTTCAGGCCATATCACAGCACTACCTCCGCTCTGCTCTCCTTCACCAACACTATACTTCATCACAAAAACAATGGCCATTTCTCTACTGCCGTATTTCTAGATCTCTCAAAGGTCTTTGACATGGTATCTCATGAGCTACTACTCTCTACTCTCCCCAACCTCTCCTTCTCAAAATCAGCCTGCAACTGGTTCCACAGCTATCTACATGGACGCCAGCAATCAGTAATCTGGGATGATAACATATCACCTCACCTCCCAGTTACTCTTGGAGTTCCCCAAGGGTCTATCCTTAGCCCTCTGCTAGTCTCACTTTTCACTAACAACCTACATACTGCCACCACACAAGCATCTCTTATACAGTACGCAGATGACTCTACTCTCATCTGCTCTGCCCCCACTCTACCAGAACTACAACAGATCACACAGGAATCATTCTGTTCTGTAGAAATCTGGCTATCCAATGCTCAGCTCCTACTCAACCCAAGTAAGACAAATCTTCTCCTGTTCCAACCTTCCAAAGCCACCCAAAACACCCCCCACTTCAACATTCTTGCCAAAGACAATACCATCAACTCTCCATCAGAACACACAAAATTATTCGGTGTGGAAATAGACAAAAAACTTAGATTTGACACCCACATATCTCTCACAATAAAATAGTTCACACGAAACTTGGTGCATTATATCGAAGCCGCCAATTCCTAACCAAGGCGGCTAGAATCTCCATAGCCAATTCCCAGCTAATCTCCACCCTACTCTATGCATCCCCCATACTTACCAACCTTAAACAGACAGACCTACACAAGCTGGATACTTGTTACAACAAAATTGCTAAATTTGCCACTGGAACCTCCTACAGCAGCCATCATTGTATCTCCCTTAAAGAACTAAACTGGCTAGAACTCCCACAACTCCTTCACTTTAATCAACTCATCCTTGCTCATAAACTTATTAACCACCCCCTTAACATCCCTTCCCTTCAAACCCTTCTCCAACTCTATCACCCCACTAGGCCCCTAAGATCAAGCAACAAAAATCAACTCACTGTTATCAAACCCAAAACCTCAGCAGGAGAAGCCATATTTTCATGTACCATATCTAAACTTTGGAACAATATTCCACCCTCTATAACTACTCTACCTTCCAGCAGCCTTTTCAAGACTGCGCTCAAATTCCACTTAAATTTGCACTGGCTTTGTTCTTGTTCTAATCCAGACTAACACCCCCACCCTTACCCCCCTCACCTAGACTCTTAACCCAACTGTGCTACCGCCACTACTAACCACAGTCAGAAATAGCTAGTTGTCTTTACATAATTTAACATCTTGTCTGACAACTTTGTTACTAATATTATAAACGACAAGAAACTATCTTAAATTGCAACATTTACTGTATATGCTGTTGATAATCAATATCTTGTTATTGTATTAAAGCCAACAACCTGTAATGTTGTTTACTATTGCTGCAACTTTGTATCTTTATTTATCATGTACATGATATGGAACTTTTCTCCCTGGGCATCCGCTGAAAAAGGACCTACGTCCAGTCCGAATTTCCCGGTAAAAAAAAAATATGTAAATAAATAAATAAATAAATACAAATTTAGGGTTTTTTAATCACATTTCTCTCCCAGGCTGATATTTATATGATGCTTCAGCCTTCTTAAAATAAATGTTACTTTTGCACACTTATCAAGACTAAATATATATATTTTATTTGAGAACATTATAATCATTTGCAGTTCGTAAGCTCATAGGATCATAGGAGATTGCTAGGCTATCAACCCAGAGGTCATTTTAAGCATAGCCATTTCAACTCAATGTAATACCGTAGAGGTACTAATCAATGCCCAAGATTGCATTTAGTGCTGACTGCCTATGTCCAGTAGGGTTGTGGATGCTATCCCCTGTAAGAATTTACAGTGTCCCGGCCATTCATCCAGGTTCCCCTTGAGTAGTGTCACAGAGGTGCTCTGTTTCACACGAATTGGTAGCCTGTTCCAAAGATGTGGCAGTCACTGGGAGATAAATCTGTCCCTCTAGCATGTCCTATTTAAGTCACAGGCCATATTTAAGTCCCTGGAATGGGTAGCCCTAGCTCTATCTGATTTAAGGGTATGCAGTAAGTTCATTAGGTATGGGTCTTGGGTTGCTCTGTAGGCCAGGCATGAGTCTCCGCTAAGAAGTCTATATGATACTGAGTATAGTGACAGTGATTTTAATCAGTCTGTGTAAAGCACATGCTGGAGGCCTTGATCTTCTTTGTTAGAAACCTCTGAGGTCTCTCTAATTGCTGTAGATGCTTAGTACAGTACATACCGAACATACTCAATTATGGGCCGGATAAGTGTTGAGTATGGGGGGCTATAACTTCTTTTGCTCTCGTGGCAATGCCTTTACTAATCAAGTGAGCTATGTGGAAAGCTTTCCTTACAACAGTAGACATGTGGTGGTCAAAGTTAAGGTCGCGGTCAACCAGTGATCCCAGGTCCCTTACCACTTCATGGGTACTTAGGGTATTGTTGTTGATTTGATAGTGTGAAGGGACATTGTTTGTGCTGAAGGGAATGATGATACATTTCTTTGCATTTGGTTTGCGACCATGACTAATACACCAGTTGTTGGTCTGTGTGAGACCATCCTGGAGTATACTGACATCATTTTTTATACAGTGATGGCACCTAGATTGCAGTCATCTGCAAACTTGATCAGCCACAACACTTTAGTTTTGACCTGAACTTCTAATAAGTATATACCAAACAGAAGGGGGCCCAGTACTGACCCCTGTGACACTCCTCTGGTAACAGGTCTGCTGGTTGATGTGGAGTCACCCATTTTGATAGTGTGTGTCTTTTTTGTGAACCAGTTGGCAACCCATCTTACAACGAAGGGGTTTACATTCAGTTTACTAAGTTTATCAGTATGAATGTGGGATTGTGTCAAAAGCCTTTGCCAAGTCGAGGTATGCTTTGTGCACAGATTTGTCCTCATCAATGGCCTTGGTCACACTTTCAAAGAAATCCACCAGATTTAATAGGCAGGATCTGCCTTTCATGAAGCCGAATTGGGTAAGATCCAGGGTTTGGAGGTCACCTATGTCTTTATTTATGAGGTCCATAATGATACATTCCTTGACCTTACAGATGAGTCTGGTCAGACTTATGGGTCTGTTATTCCCTGGGTCTGTTGCTAGGCCACCTTTGTGGAGGGGAATAACTGAAGCTGTTCTCCATTCTGCAGGAACAAAGCCTGTAGTTAGGCTATGATTGAAAAGGGTACTTAGTGGTGATGTTAGTTCATGTTTTATCCTGTTTAGAAGACAGCCTGGGATGTCATCTATTCCCATAGAGCACATGTTCTTTGCCTTGGACAGCACTTTGATGACCTGCTCTTCGTATATGTAAAGTGGAGGAGAAGTCTGGGAGAAAATTTGTTGTAAGTTAGGAGGGGATAAGAGACTGAAATTTTCACCAAACCTATCCACTAGCAGGTTCACTATCTCTGTGGGGTCAGTGTGTGTGTGATACCGTTGGCCACCAGTTCTGCACATGCTTGGGTCCTACCCTTTAGGTTACATACATAGCTGTAAAAGCTGTTATGGTTATCCTTGGCAGTACTTGCTAGCTTTCTCTCAAAGGAGGTCTTGGACGATTTGACAAGTTGTCTTATTTATGCCTGTTAGGGCTGAGGATGATACTTTTTCATTGTTGCGTCCTTGTCTTTGTTTACTTGGACCGCATCTGTTTGCATGTATTGTAGAGTTTGTTGATGCTAGAAGTCCACCATGGTGGCTTGATTTTACTTGGGGCTCTGGCTTTGATTCTATCTGGTACAGCCAAGTTTATACACTTATGCAAGTGATTGTACAGGGCTTTATGTAAGCTTTGGAGTAGTTACCTCTTTCAGCTTGGGGTTGGGCTTGGAATGCATTTATATCTTCACCTAGGAGGGTTTAGTTTGCCCTGGTGAAGTGTTTTAGTCTGATTTCACTCCTTGTGAGTTCTGGTGTTAGTGTCAGTTTAAAGGTGACTAATTTGTGGTCAGTTTTAACTGATGAGGGTCCAACAGCTGCAGCAGCTCACCTATTTGACATGTTGGTGAGGAACAGATCTAGAATGTTTGTTCCTCTTGTCGGGGTATAGACAATTTGCTCCAGGGCATTTGACTTCACAAAGTCAAGGAACTTTTGTGCTAGTGAGTTTGGGCTAGAGTAGCTTTCCCAGTTGATGGTGGGATAACTGAAATCCCCCATAACCAGTGTGTTTGGTAAAATTTGGATTGTCTTCAGTTTGATTAAGTAGGCTTCATGGGTGTCATGATCCATGGAGGGGGATCTATAACTGGCCAGGACTTAAATGGGGTTCTTACTCACTGTAACCTGGACCTGGAGTAACTCCATGGAGTTGTCCAGTCTAACTAGATGAGAGGTGAATTTATCTGTGATATAGATTGAAACATTGCCTCCTTTGGTTTTCACACGTTCCTTTTGTGGTCTAAAGGTATCTAAGGCATTGTAGCCTTGCAGGGCCTGGGTACTCTCTGAGGCCTTAAACCAGGTTTCTGTGACTGCACAGACACTTACAGGTTCCAGTGATAGAAGTGCTTTTAGGGAGTGCAGTTTTTGGTTTACGCTCCTAGCATTTAGCAGCATGACCCTTATTTTGCTCTGATTGGTTAATTTCACATTGTTAATGTTGTTTCCGTGGCCTTGCCTAAAAAAGGCATTATGAGGAAGGCAAGACCCTTTGCCACCAGCTGAAAGCCTAGGGGTGCCAGGTGCAAACTGTCTCTGGCAAAGCAGCGAGGTTTGTCAACCATGGCTTCCCAGACAGACAGGAACTAGACCCCCTTGGAATGACACCAAAAACTAAGCCAATTATTGAACTCGATAATTTTTTGTTTATACTGTGACATCATTCTCGGTGAGGGTAGTATGCTGCTCAAGACTAGGGATATACCTGTCTGGGACACATACTCAAAGAGCTCTACCATCTCTCTCTTCATACAGTCCAGTGAGGTATGTCTCAGGTCATTCACACCAACATGAACTATGACAGAGTCATAACAGTACTTGTTGCTGAGAGCTGAATGCATGCATGATTTGGTGAATCCTGGCACTGGACAGGCAGCTGACTGTGACTTTCTCCTTGTCCAGCCTGGTGAGTGTGACATCCATATGTCTCACCACTGAGTCTCCAATGACAAGAAGACATGTATTTTGAGTGTTACACCTTACAAGCTCGGTGGGTGAGACACTGGTGTTGCTATGTGTCATGGGTGCTGTGGAGACTGAGTTAGCTGTATAAGACTTGTGTTTTGGAGGTCTCTGGTGTTTCAGTAAGTTTCTTGAGAAAACCTTCACGCATGTGGATTTATGTGTTTGATGTGTACTGTGTGCATGAGTAATGGTACTATGTGAATATTTAGCAGTGGGTGAGTTGACAACCTTCTCTGTGTTACTGTTTTGAGTGAAAGAGAGCATGTATTCTAGATTCTTGGTGTAAATACATCTCATGCACTCTGTACTAGACTGTGTTATTAGTTGAGGGTTGTCTCTGTACATGAGGTAATTGTTACACTGTCTCAAGAGACCCAAGTCAACAAGGTTGGTAGGAGAAACAAGAGTATTCCAACTGTCCATAATGCTAGATTGAAGACTGTTGTCACTAGGGATGGCTTTTCGGAAATGTTCATGGAGGAGCTCAGTGAATGAATACTTCTGCCTGGGTTTTAAGGGAAATTGTGTTGAATTTAACTGACTGGCTTTGGCATACAATTGTGAAGTAGTGTGCAGTGCTGTGAGATATGCAAACAAGCACAGACCTTCTCAGATGCAGGGCCTAAATATCAGAAGCTAAAACTTGAAAAAAACTCTAATAGAATTCAAAAGGACCAATGAGGATGTTATTCCAAGCCCTAGACTGGCTTCCCTTTATCAAACTGGTGCCAATCAAACACAACTCTCTCACAAAAGTGCAGATAGGCCCCTTCCAATCCAAGCTAGCAAGGGAAATGTGCTCAGAACAAACAAACCACTACAAACAGTTCCAGAAGCAACAGGTCTGGATCTGGACTATGCTACAGCTACTAGCTACCCTAGTTTCAGTGGGAAACACTAGAGGATATTTAATACAGCAGAAAAATAATAGTGAGACACTGGAAAAAATGTTTGAAACAGCATAAAATCAGCCAGGAGGCTCTAAAGAATGATTTAAACAGTTAACAGATCAATTAATTAAGTAATGCTTGGTAAGAAAATCAGAGCAGGCAGAACAGATAGCTTTGAAACAGTGAAAAAATACCAGTAAATACTTAACAAACAGTGGAAATAACAAGAAAGATTGCTAAACAGTGAAAACAGCAATAAAATTTAATTTTACAGGCACAGTGTACCAGGCAATTGCAGTATAACAGTGTAGTTTAGTACACAGTAAATAAATACAATTTACTGTCAGTTGCTTGTCTGATGAGCTATACAGTTTTAAATCATTCACATAAGATAGAGTCCATTGGGCAACATTGAATTATGAAAGTCAAGCTGTAACCATAGCCTAGACTGTTATCTAGCTCAATGGATTAAAGGCAAGGCAAAACATAAGTGGTGACAAAAATCACCTTGGAATATACCTCCTTGGATTTTTGGCCCTGTGATATTAATTTGACCTTTTAATGACTGTAAAGTGGTTTGCCACTGTTTCATAGTGACTGTTATGTAATTCATCAGTGTGAAATTTACAAGCATTCTATAATACACGAGTGAGGAATGTTGGCAAATGCATTTTTTGTAATCTATCCATACCATTCTTACATTCTACCCCCTTTTAAAGCTCTCTATTATAACTTTAATAGTATAGGATCATTTTTTCCATATTGTATTTTTGCTACTTTTTTGCTCTATTGTCATTATTTATTTTTTTTTAAGTTACTAAAAACTTATGATTTATTTTTTTCTAAGTTACTAAAAACTTTCTCTGTATCAGTTCCTGCATGTAATTTATATATTGTTGGAAGACATGTTATCGGTCTATGATTGCAGGTACATTCTTAAGGAGTATTTTTTCCTTCTGTTGTTAACCAGGTTATTAGAGTCCTTTTGAAATATGCAGGTAAACAATTCTTACCCAGGAATAAACCATTATGTAAAGATGTTAATTCCAAGTCAGGTACTGCATCTGAACATGAAGCTTTTTTGGTAACAGACTTTCTTAATTTTATTTCAGTTTCTCTGGCTGTTACTTCATTCTATTTCGTAACCTCTGTATTATCATTCCAACTGCTTATTTAACCCTTCTATCCCGTCAACATCTTTATGTTGAACACATTGTTCATAAATACGTCTTCAAAATGTACTGTGTCCTTCTTTTCAGGTAATGTTACCACTGATTTTGTTTTCTTTCCTAATTCTCTATAATTTATTATTTAAGATAGGGAAGATAAATCCTAATCGGTTTTGGTGTTATATGTTCCTTTTGTCACTTTATCTTTCTAAGAGTTTTTGATTATCTGGTCCCTTTTCTATATTATTTTAGTAGTTCTCGCTATTTGATGCTTCCGTGTTGATACTCTGCTTGTTCCCTTCCTTTCCTTTGTTACTCATTGCTTTTTTTAGTAACACTTTATCTGTTATTAGTTTAGCTGTACTGTGGTATATTTCATTTGTTTCAGTTACATATTATGAATTTCTTACTCTTAATAGTCCCAATTATTGTGTTTACTTGTTTCATAATTTTTCTAAGATTTTGGGGTCTTATTCCCTTTCTGTAGTCTCTTTCTCTCAATGTAGTAGTAATAACTGCTGATTATATATTATTATTTTTGTCCATTTCTGTTAAATCAAACAAGTCTTCAATTAGAATCATTTTCTGTTTTAACAATACCATTGTTTTTTTCAAAATTCTAGATGTTCATCATATTGATCACTGCTGTAGTAGCCTTAGATACATGACTTATGTCCTGCCAAAGATAAACAGTCAGTCAGCTTCCAAAGCTTCAGAGCACCTTCTACACACCCAAACTGTCAGGCAGCTTGAGTTGAGTTGACTAAAAGACAAGTGTGGGTGCCAAGCTCTTTAGAGCTTTACTGCCACAGAGAGAGGGAGGCTGAGCCCTGAAAGGACAATGATAAGAACAACAGAAAATAAATGTCCACACCCTGGCATAAAAAAAAACAAAAACAAGGAGATGGATGAAGGGAGTAGCTATTGCAGCAGTGATTAATCAAACATCTGCTGTTACAGTAAGTGTACTCACACAACTGTACTACAGTCATCATATCGATCACTGCTGCAGTGACCTTAGCTACATGGGCTATATTTTCAGAGTCAGAGCATTCTGTGTAATACCTTCATAGGTAGATTAACTGAGGTGTAAGGAGAAGAGTCCAGAGAACCCGGGAGAATGATCCTAGCAAAGCCTGACCTGGATTTAGAGAAGGAATCAAGCTTACAGTGTTTTGTAGAAGTATGTACAGAGAACCAAGTAGCAGCTTCTAGAATACGTCTAAAATCCAACCCTTTCCAAAAAGCCATAGGTGAAGTTAAGGCCCCAGTAGAGTGGGCCATGGTTTTGCCTGAAATAGTGTTGTTATTTGAACACCTACTGTTATATAAGTTTACTTACACAACTGTACTTTCTCAACCACAAATGCACTTCAGTCTCTCTTACTCTCTCACTTTTTCTCTGTCTCTCTCTCTCTCTCTCTGTTCTACTACTTGGTATTTAGTTTTTCTCTACTTTTCAAAGTACCCCAGTGCTGTTTGGTTTATTGCATACTGTTAAATTTATCTGCTAATATTATGCAAATTAAATATAATGTTTACAACTTTGCTAGAATAGTACTTTTTGTACTACTGTACAGTGAGTCCTGTTCAATTTTGTGTTTACAGAAGAAATTAATATTCATAACTGTAGAATTGAAGAGGAGGGACTTTCCACTGGTCTTTTGAGGTTAATGAAATAACATTAAGAATGTCATTAAAAAAAATAAGCTGCTATTGGCAGTATGTATTTGAAGTACCAAACAAGCATAGTGGAAGGAGCTAAGAGAAATCAATACTTGAGAGTTGCTCATCGACAGAGCCAAGGGATTTTAACTATTATGCCTTGACTGGACATTATGTGGAATGAATTGATTAGGATTAAAAGGATTTTGATGGGAGGCATGCTCCCCTGTATTAGTAATAGTGTCCTGATTTGGCAGTACTTACCGTTTATATCACATTACTTTTTTCCCTGCTGGGTGCTTTGTGTACTGCATTGCCTTCTCTTAGGAGACTTCAAATAATTGTTCTAAATGAAAAGTAGATTGTCTGCCTATTGAAAACTGAACCTTGACCTTCTGAGTACTTTGCAAACAGAAAATAGTATAACCCATATTAAGTGCACAGAGCAATATATGTTGGAAGTGCGTAAAGCATATGCAGTACCTGTGCAAAATGGCTGTGTCTGGGAAAATTCAATTTCACATATGCACACAGCCCATGTGATTAGAGTACCAATGCAGTATTTTGAAAACCTGGTTTTCACTCACAGCTGAGTATATTATTTCCTTTTAGATTTGTCACCAATATCTTTGCATTTAAACATTGATCATCTGTCCCTTCCCTATAATTTTCAGGATGAAAATGTAACACAAAAAATAGAAGTTTTTTATAAAATGCCCTGGTGCAATTTAATATATATATATACATATATATATATATATATATATATATATATATATATATATATATATATATATATATATATATATATATATATATATATATATATATATATATATATACACACACACACACACACACACACACACACACACACACACATTTATATATATATATATATATATATATATATATATATATATATATATATTTCAAATTACCAGTGAAATATCCCAGTTACTAGAATTACTTTGTTTCACTCATTCATAATAATATGGACCTGAAGCTATATGTCTATACTGAATATGTCTAACAATAGAATGTACCTTTAGTAGCTGTGAAACTTATTGATGTAACATTATCCACTCTTTCAAACATTTTTTTATGATTGCTGTACCACTTAGTTATAAACACAACTCTGCCACCAATTTTACTTGCTAGATCAGTGTGAGAAAGTACAGTTCTCAAAATGATTATGTATAAAGTCTTTAACCTTTGAAATATCTACACGCACCAGCTTGATCTTTTCCCTGCAGCCATCATGCTATAAGTACATTAATTGTTATTGCATGTTATTTCTGTGTTCAATAATTATCTAATTTATGTTAACTTCTCTCTTGTTTTTTTGTGTTAAAATGCTATGTTTATTTAAGAAATATCTAATGATATTTAAAAATCATGTAAATAAACTCACATATAGATGTTTTTACCCTGGTTAGCATTGCCACCTCACAGCAAGAGGTTCTCCGGTTCGATTCTCGGCTGGGGTGCCTTCTGTGCGGAGTCTGCATGTCCTCCCTGTGGATGCGTGGGTTTCCTCCAGGTGCTCCGGTTACCTCCCACATCCCAAAGACATGGAGTAGGTGGAATGGACACTCTAAATTGGCCCTAGGTGTGAGTGTGTGTGTATGCCTTCTGTGGAAGGTTGGGCGCTGGGCTGGCAACTCGACACCGTAAAACTCCACTGCCAATCATGAGCAGACAGATGATCCACTGTGGTGACCTCTAACTGGGAAAAGCCGAATGAAGAAGAAGAAGATAGATGTTTTTACCCTGCAGTTATAAATGCATATTATGCATAACTTAAATGTGGAGCTTTTTTCCCCTGCACCTAAATAAATAAATAAGTAAATGTGAGTGTCATCGATACTGACTAATTGATATTTCCTTTATTAACCTCTTTTGAAGCTGATTGTGCAGAAATGTTCCACTATTTTGCTGATGCCATCTTCAATTACTTTCTGCAGGTACCCCTTTAATTGAAATCCACTAGACAAAATATTGCATTCCTTTATAAACACTTCATTCTGACTAGCTAGATTACTAATCCTCAAAGCTTGCTCACGTACTACATTTTTTCAAGGAAAGTAGGGTGAATACTATAGTAGTGCAATTAAGCATTGATTGCTACATATTTGTAGTGCAAGGAATGCCATGATTATGATAAACAATTGTTAAATAATATCCTGGTTAAGCACTATTACTTGACCTTAACAGTCCTTAGAGGATTGTTAAGCGCTCCCTATATTCTGTTAAGGTTTGGTCTGCACTAAAAAGCAGATATAGCTTGCCAATAAACAGGAGCAGCTAAACAATTGTTTTTTTTTTAACTCCTGTTTCTATCTGCTATCTGTTAAACTACACAGGGCATTTTGAATTAAACAGCTTCCCTTACATAGGGAATATGTAAGGACATTAACTACCCACAATGCATCTTTTTTTAATCTAATTTTTGACTATTTGTAGTACACAGAGAAGATAAATCTCCATGCACTACAAAGGATTGCAACTACATCTGTGATCTGAGCTACATATTATGTGTTCTCAACATGAATTCCAAGAATCTCTTCTTGAACTTTGCTCTTAAGATGAATTTTATGGCATCCATATCTCAGACACATGATGAGTGACTTACAATCGGCAACCAAATCATAATTCTCTATATAATATATCTTGTCATAGATTTTGTCAAATCAATCTTGCAAAAAGTAAACTCCAAATCAGAATAAAAAAAATGTAGCCATTAATTCTGTGGACCTGTTTAAATATTTAGTGAAACTATTTAGTTTCATAAGAAAAAATGGTCTTCAATATAACAATACAGATTGTTTACATTATGTGACCACTGACTGCTGTATACCTGTTGTTTCTCACAATTACCTGAAAATAAGAGTGCACCTGGGTGCCATAGTGTCAACCAATGTTAATCATTCAGTTAATAACAGTGATATCTTGCACTTGAAACTTACTCTATGCTAACAGTTTTATAAACAGATTTATTGACGATATATCTTTGTGTGGATACCAATTACACAGAACTTTCTAAATTCACTGAATGTTTAAATAAGTCTACAGATCTCATGGTTCAAAATGGTGATGCTGATTGCAATAAATGAATATCTTAGATTTTACTATTTACAAGAAAGAAGGTTTTGAAAATCTGTTTTGCATCAATACACTGTACTAGGAATGCTAGTCTCATGCCCCTGTGGAATGAATGGATCACCTTAGTGGATACAGAGGAGCCATCAGATGAGGTCCTAAAAATGAGGTTAATGAAGGAAATATCCATTTGTTAATATCAATGGCATGAAAGAGATTATGTACAATAATTGCAGATGTTTTGTTCAAATTGAATTAGCCAATAAAACTTGCAAGAATGGATAATATAACAAGTTTCACTACTAAAGAATTCATCCTTGGCCCTCTTCTGCTTAATATCTTCACCAATGACCTCCATACTGCTAGCAAAATTCCACCCATACCTCTCAACTGTACAGATTTTCGCAAAATGTTCAAATTTTTGCCTCATATTTTTGGTCCGTTTTTCATAAAATTGTGTTTTTTTCTGGCAAATTAGTGGCAAATCCTTAAAGATTTAAGTTAAAAAATAATGAAAGGCATTTGAGTTTTAGACTTCATACCCTTCAGAAAATTCTTGCTAATGCAAAACATGTTATTTTATCAACTTTCTAAGTTTGTAAGACCAATATTTAAAAATTGTCCCTATTTTTGGGCATTTGTCCCACTTTTATTCATGGCTTTGTCCAGATTGCTTGCTCTAAGGGGTTGAGAGGTAATTTCCACCCTTATCCAATACGCCGATGACTCTACACTCATCATCATTTCCAACAATATATCTAATCTCCACACTCACACCCAAGACTCATTTTTGTCCATTGAAAAATGGCTCTCTGACAACCAACTAATCTTAAATCCAAAAAAAACACTAAACTCTTACTATTTCATCCTTGACCTGTATCTCACCATAAATCAACCTTCTTCATCACATCCCTAAACAAACCACCATTAGTGCAGAACCCCACACTAAACTCTTAGGCACCATAATCAAAGATGAATTAAAATTCAACCTGCATATCCAGCATAGCATAAAAAAACACCAAAAACTAGGTCTATTCTGCATAAATAAGAGATTTCTTGCCTTTGATACAAAACTCTTCGTGGCTCAAGCTCTCCTCCTTCCCTCCATCCTGTATGCTGCCCCAATCTTTACCAACATACAATCAACACTTTTGTCTAAGTTAGAAAAAACTTATCACAAAATAGCTGCATTTGTTACTAGCTCACCACACAAATCTCACCACTGCCTTGCACTCAATACACGTCAATGGCTAGAAATCCCCCAACAACTCCAATTAGCACAATTTCAAATCTTACACTCCATTCTTTACAAACCTACAACTTGCCCCTCTCTCTCTTCTCCCTTATATCCTACTGCACTCCCATCCTCTTCGTACAGCCAATCATAACCTTCCTGATATATATTTAAACCTAACAAAAGCATTAATAAACTACTATACAAATACACTGTAGCTCAAGCCTGGAATAAACTACCCTTATCCATAAGAACCATCCCCCACCTCAAGCACTAAAAAAAAAGCTAAAACATTTCCTAATTAACACAAGGTCCTGCCCCTGTCATGAACCACCTAATCCCCTACACCCCCCTATTACCTGTATAATATACACCACTGTTTTTTTTTTTTGTAATAACCTCTTGAGTTAGGATATTATAACCCATGTAAATATGTATATACTTGTCTACTTCAACTTTCTTTCTCCGTAACTCCTGCTTAATTTATTCTCTGAATTACATCTTACAGTAACTCTTTTCTCTCACTCTATCTCTTACTCTACCTCTTTCATCTAATACCACCATTATTAAGAAGAAAAAAAAAATAAAAAGCCTTTCAAGTATTGTTAACTAGCATTTCATGTATTGTTAACTATGGCATATTTGTCTTTTTTCTTTTGTAATTTTAAATACTTTTGTATATATATATATTGCAAATATTGTTCTGTATAATATCTGGAGCTTTTCTCTTCAGGTCTCCACTAAAAATGGGCTATTGGCTCAGTTGGACCAACCCAGGTAACAAATGTCAAATAAATAATAAAATAAAAAAATAAAGGTACACTTAAGAGTGAGAATTGCAGTCAGTGCTGAGCTGCAGCTTTGGGTTTATAATATTATGATGGAGGCAAGCAAAGGAATACCAGTAACTGAAGAATTAATTTTATTTTTAATTTGAAATATGTGATATACATAACCAAATGTCCAAGGTGCAAAACCTTCTACATAGGTAAGATGAGGGCTTTGCAACCTCATTTATGAACAGTATTACTCATTAAAAAGACACATATTCTGTATGCTCTGTTTAGATACATGCAATGTTGTGCATTTTTATATATATATATATATATATATATATATATATATATATATATATATATATATAGGTCTACATCAGAAGCTCAAATTTTCAGAAACTTGAAATTCATATTGCCGAGATGATATGACTGAGTTTCCAAAAATTCAAACTTAAAAAAAAAAAAAAATCTACCTTTTTTTCTATGTTTTTGCAGGCCCCCCACACCCACTGTATATTAATATATACCAACTCTGAGATTGTACTAGAGCAGGGAAAAGGGTATATTCCCCAATCTGCACTGTACTGCGATCTCCATTTGAAAGCCTCAAGCTTTCAGAAACTCGATTATACCATCTCAACAATATGAATTTCGAGTTTCTGAAAACTCAAGTTTCTGATAGGGACCCATATGTATATATATATATATATATATATATATATATATATATATATATATATATATATATAAACACACACACACACACACACACACACACACACACACACATATATCTATATATATATATATATATATATATATATGGGTCTACTTCTGATCGAAAACTCACTTTTTCGACTACCAGAATATCGAACCCATTTTGACGAAAGTGCACTAAAGCAAAAGTGGTTCTCCAAAGTGCATTACAGTGGGGATAAGGAAATATATCCTTTTCCCCACTGTAGTGTGGTTTTGGACTTAGTATCTTTAAGTAAGGGGGGGGGGTGCAGATGGGTCCTGCCCCCTGAAAATACTGTTTAGAGTAGTTTTTTTTTTTTTGTTTTTTTGCCGGTTCAGAGAACAGGCTTTTGCAAAAGTGCACTTTTGATCTAGTGCAGTTTTGCTTTAATGGGACTTTCAAGATCATAAACCGAAACCTTACAATCCCAAATCCCAGAAGCGTGAATTGTAAAATCGCAAATCCTACACTAACGATACACCACACACATACACATACGCACACCTTCCCCCCACACACAAACACACAAACCTACACTATATACAAGCAGGGGGGCAAGCCCCCCTGAACCCAACCCCCCACTTAAATATACTAACTCCAAGGTCACACTACACAGACAAACACATGAAAACACCACCACACACCTACATTTCCCTCGCACACACACATCACAGTCACAACACACACTGACACACACTAAAGCCCCTAACCAAGACCCTTAAACATAAATAGTTACCTGAACTTCCACCTATTCATTCACACACTGCAACACCAGAACTACTAATTCAACATCTAAGAACTTTGGGATTTTGAAATTTGCGCTTCTGGGGTTTCGGTGTTCTGAGCTTTCGGCTTTATAATCTCTGTATTCTGAAATTCGATATTTCAGAATTTCAGGATTATAAAGTGTTTATATATACATACATAGATATATAGATATATATATATATATATATATATATATATATATATATATATATATATATATATATATATATAAACTCTCCAGATTTTCCCAGAATATCCAGATTTTTGCCTCATATGTTTGGTCTCTTCCTCATAAAATTTGTGGTTTTCTGGATTTTTGTGGCAAATCAGTCAGGACTCAATTCACTAAATAATGACAGTCATTTGAGTTTCATATTTCTTTTCCTGCAGAAAATACATGGTAACACAATACCTTTTATTCTAACAACTTTTTAAGTTTATACGAACTCTTTTCACTTTACTCGGTTAGGGGTCGCCACAGCGGATCTCCGGTCTGCTTATGATTGGCAGTGGATTTTCATGGTGCTGAGTTCCTGCCCAGTGCCCAATCTTCAGAAAAGACACACACACACATTCCCACACCCACTTGCATGTCTTTTTAACATTCCATGGCTCACGAGGAGAACATGCAGACTCTACACAGAAGGCACTCCAGCTGAGAATTGAACCGAAAAGCCTCTTGCTGTGAAATGACAACGCTAACCGCTGCACCACCTACGTTGAGTTTTAAGTTTATACAAACAAATAAAAAAATTGTTCCTATTTTGAGGGCTTTGCTGCCCCCCCCCCCCATTATTTTTGGCTTTATCCAGATATTTGTGTGTGTGTGTGTGTGTGTGTGTGTGTGTGTGTGTGTGTGTGTGTGTGTGTGTGTGTGTGTGTGTGTGTGTGTGTCTAGATAGCTGGACACATAGATAGATGGATAGATAGATAGATAGATAGATAGATAGATAGATAGATAGATAGATAGATAGATAGATAGATAGATAGATACTTCAATATAATGAATACTTATGGCAAATCTTTTTAGATGCTACCAAACCACTAGGTTTGAAAGATTATATTAACTTCAGTTGTGTCATAAAATAAGGATCAGTGAAATATTTTAATACAAGCATTATGTTTTCAGTGGTTCAAGGGATCACATAAAAACATCACTGATAGTATGTTAATTAAGAGAGAGCAGCAATTATCTTATTTGCTAGTCCTGTTAAGTCTCTACATCTTTCCTCCTTAAGACAAAAGCATTTAATGTTTTTTTTTTATTTTTTGAATTAATAGATTTAGTATTCCACACACTTCTGGGAGTTACATTTTAGTTCAGATTTTCTTTTGAAATACATGCCTTATTCTGCCTTGCCAGCCTCATTTAAGACTTTGATATAAAAGTATGGCACCTGTTATTGAGATGGTGATGTTGGTTAGAAAACTACAATAGCTATTAGTGGCATTGCAATATCTAGCATAAAATTATGTTTGACATTATTAATATGGCAATATCTTGAACAAAGGTCCGTTAGATGTTAATGATATGACAATGTCTGGTATGAAAGCATGCACTGTGAACTGTGTTCCTATACAGAATGACCATAGACAACATAAGTCATGCAGGCAGGGGGCTGTAGTGCCATGACCAGAACCAGGTATGCTGACCAGCGCATGTCTTATATATATATATATATATATATATATATATATATACCATGCATCTGACATCACTTTTTTATTTATTTAATCTTTATTAGTTTTAAAAAGCAGTTATCCACATATGCACATACATACATACATTTCAGTTATATATTCATAAAGCATTTACTTGCAATCAGCTGGTGTACCAATTTTCATCTTGAAAATAAATCCTACTTCTGTTAATTACAGTGCATGTTGTAACGTGTTTCTTTTATGATGAGTGTAATCCAAATACATTTCCATAATATAGACTCTCTCTGTATCTATCATTCCTTTAATTCGATTCACAGGCGTGTACTAGGCCTTTTTAAGTCTAGCTATACATCCCAAATCTCTGACAAGGTGTGGTACCCTTTGTAAGTGTAATCAGTGACTGGGAGATGAAATAGTTACAGACTGTATGTGACCATTAGAGACATAGGTTCCAAACCAGGGATAGATTTACTGTTCCCATCCATTTGTCCAAATTGCAGTTGAATTGAGTTAGGGAGGAACTCTGCTTCACATAGATGGGAAGACTGTTCCTGAGAAAAGTCTCTGGTATACATACCTGCCTTTTTAGCAGGTCCTACTTAAATCACTGGCAAGGTTTGTGTCTTTCGAATGGGTAAATCTGGTGCTGTTTATTTTTTGGATAAGCAGGAGGTCCATCAAAGTAGGGTTCGACAATACCTTGCATGCTAGGCATAGATATCACCTCAACAACCTGTAGGAGACAGAATACAGTGATATGGTTTTTAAGACAGCCTGCATAGGCTATGTTATTTATACCTTGTATGCTTTTAGTGAGAAGCCTTTGTGAACATTCCAGTTGTAGGATGTGCCTGGTTAGGTACATACCAAAGGCGGCATTGACTCAATGATAGATCTGATAAATGATGAATAGAGTGAAACAATGACCTCCTTGGACTTAGATGTATACCTTTGCTTATAAATTGTGCAGCATAAAATTATTTTCTCCAAAGACACATAATAGTCAAAGGCTAGATTAATGTCTACATGTGTCCCCAAGTCCATGACTGCTGGGTAGACTTTTGTGAGGGTGGTGCTGTCAATATGATAGTTATAAGGTGAGGCTCACTTACCAAAGAATACTATTGTGCATTTTTTGACATTTAGTTTTAGTCCATGATTCTGACACCAGCTATTTGCCTGTGTAAGGTCTTCTTGGAGAACATTGGTGATAGTGCTCCTAATTTGAAGTTATCTGCAAATTTAGTCAGCCAGACACCCTTGGCATTGGCCTTGGCTTCAGAGAAGTAGATGCCAAAAAGGAGTTTTCCAAGGAGTGACCCTTGAGGTCCTCTCCTGGTAACTGGCCTCTTTGTAGAGGTGGACTCCTTAATTCTAACCTTGTGGGTCCTGTCTGTGAACCAGCTGGCTATCCATAGGATGATATAAGGGTTTATACTTAAACTATTGAGTTTGTCAACAATACCTGAATGGGGTATTGTGTCACATCCTTTGGCCATGTCAAGGTAGGCAGTCCGAACTGTTTTACCCTCATCCATTGCTTTAGTGACCTTCTCAAAGAGGACACCAGGTTGAGTAGGCATGACCTACCCTTGACAAAAACAAAGTGGGTTGGGTCCAGTGTCTTGAGGTTTCCTGTCTCATTATTGATCATTTCCATGATAATTCTTTCCATGGTTTTGCATATGACATTGGTGAGACTTATGCATGTGTAGTTTTCAGGGTCTGAAAATGCCTCACCTTTGTGCAGAGGGATGATGGTTGCTCTTCTGCTTTCGTTAGGTATGTGTGTTTGGAGGCTATAGTTAAACAGCGATTCCAGAGGGCCTCATAGGTCATGTTTCACACTGTTTAAAAGGCAGCCTGGGATATTGTCAGAACCCATCGATGCAGTGTTCTTGACCTTAGACGGAGCACTGAGGACCTCTTAGCTAGTAATAGCTGAGGAGTTATATTTCATGGTATTTCCTGAGGGGAGGCTGGGGAGGAGAGATGGGTAAAGTTAGAGAATAATTTGTCTGTTAGTAGGTTTGCTACATCTTCTGGCTCAGTATAAGTGGCTCCATTAACAATGAATTCTGCACACAATTCTGTATTACCTTTGAGGTTGTAAACATAGCTAAAGAGTGCCTTGTGGTTGTCCTTGGCCTCGGAAACCGAATTTACCTCAAATTTGGCTTTGGTAGACTTTGTGTGTCCTCTGAGTTGTTTGTTTAGTTTGACAAAGGCACTTTCACCCTGGTGGGTGATACACCTCCTAATTTCTGCCATGATTTTCATTCTTCTGTTATACACCCTATTGGTGTTGTGATTCCACTAGGGTGGTTTGGTTTTTAGTTAGTTTTGCATTTATTCCTCATAGGTAGAGCCACCACTATACAGCTATTAACATGCTTGTATAGGGATTTTGTGAACAGCTCCACATAGGTAGCAGTGTTCTCAGGGACTAAATGACTTGAAATTTTGCCAAGTTATCCCTTAATAGTAGGAAGCTAGCCTTGGAGTAGCTCCTGAACATTCTAGGTTTAGTTGGGCTTTCAGGTTACATTTTCACCTTAAAGGAGACCATTTTGTGGTCTGACCTCACCAAAGAGGACATTACACTAGTGGTGCGCAGTGCTCTCCCATATTAGTTCATAGGTTCATAGGTTCATACTAGGCTATCTGCCCTAGGGTATTTATAAGCCTAGCCAGAATGTGTTTGGCTTTCGCCACCCATTTTAAATCTATTTTGCTATGCCCTTTTTCAAGGTTAGTATACTGTGCCTCTGTCTAACAGTGACAAAGAAGTGATTCCCGGGGTAAACCTACGATCTCCCATCCACTCATCAAGATTCCTCTTGAAGAGAGTCAATGAGGGACTCTGCCTAACCTGGACTGGGATTTTATTCCAGAGTGAAGGGAGCCTCTGGGTTATGAATCTGTCCCTCCAGCATGTCCTATTTATTTCAGTGCTGAGGTTCAAGTCTATCGAGTGCGTAGCTCGATGGGATTTGGATTTTCTGAGGTGCAGCATGTCCATTAATTCCGGGTTGGAAATGGCTTTATACGTCAGGCACAGATCGTCTCTGAGCAGGCGGTATGCCACTGAGTAGAGCTGGAGTTTCTTTAACCGGGCAGCATATGGCATCTGTTTGAGCCCTTTGATCCTCTTGGTGAGGTACGTTTGGGGTCTTTCCAGTTGCTGCAGGTGTCTGGTAAGGTACATCCCAAAAGGGGCATTGTACTCAATTATGGGCCTGATGAGGGATGAGTAAAGAGGCACGATGACCTCCCCTGATCTAGATGTGAATCCCTTCATGATTAGGTGGGCTATATAAAATGTTTTTCTAACCACTTTGGCCACGTGGTTGTCAAATGAGAGATTGCTATCAGCTTGGGTCCTCAGGTCCCTAATTACTTCTTCTGCACTTAATGGATTACCACCTATGTGGTAATTTGTGGGCACTTTGTTTTTGCCAAAGGGGATGACTATACACTTTTTGGCATTTAGCTTGAGGCCATGGCTCTGGCACCAGTTGTCTGTTTCTATGAGGCCCTTTTGGAGGATGCTTGTGTCGGCTGGAGAGTCGATTATGGCGCCCAGTTTGCAATCATCTGCGAACTTGGTCAGCCACAGTCCTTCCGTGTTGGCCTGTACCTCCGAGAAATATATACCGAACAAGAGAGGTCCCAGGACTGAGCCTTGTGGGACACCACTTGTAACTGGTTTGGAGTCTGACATGGCTCCAGCAATTCTAACCATGTGGGTTCTGTCCTTGAGCCAGTTTGCAATCCATCTAGTGACATAGGGGTTTATATTTAAGCTGGTGAGCTTATCTATAATGCCCGAGTGGGGTATTGTATCGAAGGCTTTTGCGAGGTCCAGGTAGGCTGTGTGGACCACCTTCCCTCGTCAATGGCCTTGGTGACTGTTTCAAAGAAATCAACCAGGTTTAAGAGGCAGGATCTGCCCTTAACAAAGCCGAACTGGGTAGGATCCAGTGTTTGTAGGTCCCCAATATCTTTATTTATGAGGTCCATGATGATCCTTTCCATAGCTTTGCAGACCAAGCTAGTCAGGCTTATGGGGCGATAGTTTCCAGGATCCGTTGAGGCACCACCTTTATGGAGAGGGACCACTGTTGCTGTACGCCACTCTTTGGGCACATATCCTGTAGTAAGGCTGAGATTGAACAGTAGTTTTATGTTTGGGTTTAGCTCTTCTTGGAGTTCATGTAGGACGCAGCCTGGGACACCATCTGGTCCCATTGATGCTGAGTTTTTTACTTTGGAGAGGGCGGCTCTTACCTGAGCATCTGCGATGTCAGGGGGGCAGCACTCTGCTGGGATAGATATTTGCCCTTTTGGTGGGGAGCGGGGGGAGAAGTTTGCGCTGAACCTGTCAGCTAGGATGTTGGCAATGTCTGTTGGGTTCGGTGTATTTTTTGTCATTTTGGACTAATTCTGAGCATATCTGGGAATTACCACCCAGGTTCCTAACATAACTAAAGAAAGCCTTGTGATTATCCTTAGTGTCCTGTGCAATTTTTCGCTCGAAGCTGGCCTTAGACAATTTTATGTGTGCCCATAGTTTTTTGCTAATACTGATCAGTGATGCCTTCCCTTTTTGGGATTTTGCTCTATCATTTAGTAGCTTCCTCCTTCTATTGTATAGTTTGTTTATGGCTGGGGTCCACCAGACAGGACATCTGCCTTTGGAGGATTGGGTCTTGGTTTTATTTGGGATCACATGATCCATGCATTCCTGAAGGTGTTCATAGAATGCATTTATAAAGGATTCTGCGGTCTGGGCCGTATTTTCCACAGTCCCGAGGCTTTGAAGGATTCCACCTCAGTTTTGAGGAGTATGAAATTTGCTTTAGAGTAGTTTTTCACTGTGGTTTTCTGGGCAGGGGGTGGGGTCGGGATGTGAATATCCAGTGAGATTAGGTTATGGTCTGATCTTACCAGTGAGGGATACACTTCTGGTCTGGAGCATAGAGTCCCCATGTTGGTGATGATCAGGTCCAGTATGTTTTCCTCTCTTGTGGGAGTGGTAACAAGTTGTTCCATAGCATTTGAGTTTATAAATTCTAGGAACCTTTGGGCTAGGGTGTTGGAGCTAGAGTAATGTTCCCAGTCTATGTTTGGGTAGCTGAAGTCACCCAATATAATGGTGTTTGGAGAGACCTTCATATTTTCCAGTGTTCTCAGGAAGGCCGAGTGGGGTTCCTGGGTTTGGTAGGGTGGTCTGTAGCAGCCTCTAAACTGGAAGGCAGTTTTACCCACTGTTAGTTGCACATGGATAGTCTCTGATGCTTCGTGCTTTGCCACCAACCTGGAGGTGTGGGTATCTTTGATGAATATCGATACTCCCCCTCCTTTTGTGGTTCGGTCCAAGTTTTGGGGCCGAAAAGCATGGTATGAGGTATAACCTGGTAGTGCTGGGGTGCTCTTGGGAGCCCTGAACCAGGTTTCTGTTACTGCACAGATATCGATGTTCTCCATGCGAAGGAGAGTTTCGAGTGCATGCATCTTGAGGTTTAGACTTCTGGCATTGAGTAGCATTACTCTTAGTTTCTTATCCCTTGTGATACCTATGGAGGTGGGTTTGTCTTTTGAGCCTTGCCTAAAAAAGGCACTATGGGGGTAGCAAGATCCTTTGCCAATATCCGAAAGCCCAGGGGTGACAGGTGCAAGCCGTCCCTAGCGAAGCATCGTGGCTTGTCGAGCATATCATCCCAAGCTGACAGGCATTGGATCCCCTTTGAATGACACCAGTACTTAAGCCAATTGTTGAAATTGATCATCTTGTCTTCATATTGTGGCATCATTCTTGGTGAGGGTAAGATGCTACTCAAGGTCAGGGTCATACCGGCCTGGGCTACATGCTCAGAGAGCTCCTTTATGTCTCTTTTCATGTAGTCCAGGGAGGTACGTCTCAGGTCATTCACACCAGCATGGACAATGACTGAGTCATATTTGTACTTGCCTTGGAGTGACCTGAGTGCTTGTGTTATGTGGTGGATCCTAGCGCCCGACAGGCTGCTCACCCTGACCCTCTCCTTGTTCAGCCTGGTGAGCGGGACGCCAGTGTGCCTGACGATAGAGTCACCTATTACAAGTGTATCAGGTGTGTTATTTAGTCTTAAGGGCTGTGACTGTTTGGCACACTGGCTTTGTGAGATATGTGTTGCACGTGTTTTGTTTTAGGGTAGCGGCTGCTTGGGTGTCTGCTTTGGAGGTCTCTGCTGCTTCAGCAGATCTTTATTTAGAACCTCCAAGTATGTTTTTGTGTGATTATGTGTTTGGTTTGCTGTCGTGGTAGGTTTATGTGAGACTGGAATTGTAGTGAGTGTGGTTTCCTTCTCCTCCTGACTGGTTATGCCAGTACTGAGTTGAGAGAGCTTAGCCTCCAGTTTGGCTATATGGTTGCATCTCTCACATGTGTTGGAATTTGTTGGGAGGAGGAGAGGGTTGTCTGTGTACATGAGGCAGTTGTAACATTGCCTCAAGATTCCCAGATTCACCAGCTGGACCGGAGCGGAGATTGACAACTGACCTTTGGACATGCTAGAATAATATTGGGAATTCCTTAATAATTGAAAACCAGGGCCAGTGGGGAGTGAGGGTGTAGTGCTTTTAATTTTTAGTGCTGACTTATATAATTGCTTTAGTGAGCAAGTGCCAGGTAACTTAAGTGCAATGTGTTACAGGTAACTTAAATGCCAAAACGACAAACAGTAACTTTCTTTCAAGTGAAACAAGGAAATAAGTACAGTAAGCAATGCAGATATCACTAGTGATCCACAGAAGCACTGAGAAGCAGCGTATTAGGTGGAATTAGCATTCCAGGGAAATAACAAGCAAACAAACAACAAGCATATAAACAAAGCTAGATTCAGCAGGCCTGGATCTAGTCTATGCTACAGCAAACAAGGTGTACCAATTTCAGTAAGATACAGTTCAAATATTCAGGCACTATAAACCTTTAACCAGAAATTCCCAGCTCAGAAGGGTAGAGTCCAGCCTCTTCTCCCACAAGAGTGCAGTCCACAAACCTTCTTAATGTAAAATAACTGGCCTGAAGCCCAAGTGCTTAAACCAGAACTAATACACTTTAAGAATAACAGACACTGGGCTCTCAATCAGCAGTTCCCAACTTAGAAGGATGAAAGCTACCTGTCCTGCCACCACAGTGCATGCCACAAACCTTCCTAATGTAAAACAACTGGTCTGAAGCCCAAGTGCTTAATCCAAAAGACTTAGAATGATAGCTACACTTTAATCAAGTTACTATCAAGCAGTAATAAATACAATTGAATACTTTAGAGAATGCCTGGATTAGTGCTCACGTTACACAAACAAAGCTAGATCCAGCAGGCCTGAATCCAGTCTATGCCACAGCAAACAAGGCGCACCAACTTCAGTAAGAAGCAGTTCAGATATGCATGCACTATAAGCCTTCAACCAGAAATTCCCAGCTCAGAAGGGCAGAGTCCAGCTTCTCCTCCCACAAGAGTGCAGACCACGAACCCTCTTAATGTAAAATAACTGGCCTGAAAGCCCAAGTGCTTAAACCAGAATTAATACACTTTTAGAATAACAGACACTGAGCCCTCAATCAGCAGTTCCCAACCTAGAAGGATGTAAGCTACCTGTTCTGCCACTACAGTGCAGACCACAAACCCTCTCAGTGCAAAACAACTGGTCCGAAGCCCAAGTCTTTAAACCAAAAGGCTTAGAATGAGTTACACCAAGCAGCAATAAATACAATTGAGTACTTTTAAGATGATGCAAAAGTAAAAAAAGTAGGTAGAAACACAAGTACAGTAAAAGCAGATGAAATTTTTTTTTTTTTTTTTTCTGAACAAGTGCTGAGATCAAAGAAACAGATTTGAGTGCTGAAACTAGAAAAATGGCTAGTTATAAGAAAAAAAACTAAGCTAGAAGGCTTCCCTCCAACACAGAAGGGCTTGGGGGCTCAGAAGCCTACAAATAGTCTATACCACTTAACAGGAAAGGCAGGAAACAAGCTTAAATTTTTTTTTTTTTTTCTGTTTCCCAGATGCTGTCTTTGTACACAGTAGGAGTGCCTGAAATCAGAATATGATCTCACTGCACTCAGTTGAGTGAGCAAATGAGATGGGCCCAGAAGGAGTATCCAAACACAAATTTACAAGAGGGGCGGGCAGTTGCAAGGCCACCATTTTAACACCAAAACAAAAACAGGGAGGGTAGGTGGGACTAACTGAAGAGCAGAGTGAAAACTTCCAGTTCAGTTAATATTCCTTCCACACAGTTAAAATCAATGTAAATACTGTATTTTTTGGAAAAAAAACGAGCAGATAAAGGTACTTAAATTCTCTTATACGTCCAGTTGAATATAGCAAGTTCTTAGCCGGCCAAAGTGAAGATCTGATCCAGTATGTCTGCCCCTGTGGTCGGCATATTGGCAATCTGTTTCAGGGAGTTTGTATTTACAAAATCCAGGAATCTCTGTGCCTGCATGTTTTGTATAGTATATGATTCCCAGTTAATACTGGAGTAATTAAAGTCACCAATGAATATGGTATTGGGTTGGATGGTGAAGGCTTCC
Organism: Protopterus annectens; assembly: GCF_019279795.1. NCBI lineage: Eukaryota > Metazoa > Chordata > Ceratodontiformes > Protopteridae > Protopterus > Protopterus annectens. Next base: position 57,140,844 of record NC_056736.1, read on the forward strand.
ATCTAGCTTAAATACATGTTATTTTTTTTCTGGGTCATAGAGGGGACATATAGCTTACAATGAAGTGGTATGGGATTTTACCTATGGTGATTTCAACATGGAGAAGTTCAGTGCACCATCCTGTTTGACCAGCCATTTAGGTATATCTATTTTTGATGGAATTTGAGACACCTCCACCTTTAGTCCCTACTTGTGTAGCAGTTGGTCTAAATATGTGGAAGGCATTATAGACTTGTACTGCAGGTGTGCTCTCCTTGGCTTTAAACCATATCTCAATGACTGTACAGATTTCAGCATTCTGCAGGCTGAAGAGAGCTTGTAGTGAGTTGAGTTTCATGTTTAAACTGATAGCATTGAGATGTAACACCTTCAGACTTGTTTGGTTTTGATTTGCTATGTTGAAAGTGTTTTCAATTTGGCATTGCCTAAAAGGCACTATGGGAAAGACAATGTCTTAGCTAATAGTCAAAAGCCTAGAGGGAGAAGTGCAGACCATCCCTGGCAAAGCAGTGTGGTCTATTGACAATCTATTTCCATGCTGACAAATATTGCACCCCCTTAGAATGACACCAGAAACTAAACCAATTATTAAAGTCAGTCATCTTCTTTTCATATTGTGGCATCATCCTTGAAGATGTTAGAATGGTGCTCTGTGCAAGACACATACAAACCTGGGACACATATTCCGAGAGCTCTATGATATCTTTCTTCATATAGACTAGTGTGGTATGTCTCAGATCATTTATGCCCATGTGGACTATGACAGATTCATAATGGTATGTGTGATTTAAAGACCTGATTGTGTGTGTGTAATATGACAGATCCTGGCATCCGATAAGCAACTCACCATGACTTTCTTCTTACTCAGTCTGGTGAGAGGGATATCAGTGTGTCTCACAACTGAGTTTCCAATGATCATAATGTTGATTTGTGTGGTTGTTTGCCTTATGGCCTTAGAAGTAGAGGCTTCATGAGCTGTGTCTGTATGTGTTGTTGTGGGTGTTGTTTTGGAAGAGTGCATTTGTCGCTGCTTAGGGCATTTGTTATATGCGCTTCATCTAAGGGGGTCTTTGGTGTTTAGAAAGGTTACATTTAAGTGCCTCATCATATGTGGGTATATGTCTCTGCTTCATGATATGTGTGACGGGTGCAGCATGTGTATTACTGATATCCTGATCGACAGCTGGAGTGTTTTTGTGAAAGCTTTGCCTCCAGTGACATTGTATAAATACATCTCTCGCATATCTTATCAAATTAGCTAGTTGTCAGTAAGCATGAGACAATTTCTCATTGCCTCAGGATGGACATATCTGCCAAGCCAGTAATGGAGAGAGGAGGAAAGTTCATATCCATGGTAACAAGCCCTTTTTTATTGATTAGGTGACTGTGCTGATAATATGCATTAAAGTAGGAATGTCTGGTTTGCAATTTTGGGTGCAGTGCTAGTCCTTGCACAAGCTAGTTGCCCTGTTTGGAACTAGCTATTGTTGAAATTTCAAGGGTGCCTTTGTAGGAAAAATGCCAGCTCAAGGTAACCAAACACTTGAGGGGAAATGACTAAAGTATACCCTGTCAATTTATAAATGAAGTATTTAGGGAGATATTCTGAACTTAGGTTAAACAGCAGGTAACCAAGCAGTACTTACTGAAAAGAAAGAATTAGCTTTGTTAAGAATGATAAATGGTGAGGAGTCACCTAATCGGCTACTACCTGGCTACTACTAGCTTTGGTCTCACCACAATTTCATACTACTGGGACTACTGAGATATAATGCCCTTTTGCTTGCTCTCTCACCAGAAGCAAAACAGCAGCACTAATCCCAAGGTGAGAATCAGGCCGCAGGATATTTGGTGATCAAAAGTCTTTTCCCAGATGGTGCAGGAGTCTGTAGACCTGATGTAGCTTTTTTCTGGTAGATGTCTTAAATAGCAACCAGACCAATGAAGAAGGTCCCAAACAAACACTCACTGCTGGATTAGAGACAGGAATCACAGCTCTCTGCTCCTTCTCTCACAGGATCGAAACAGTAGCACAGATTCCAAGGTGGCACCTATGAAGCAGTTATCAGGCTTTCTAGTAACCAGCAACCTCCAGGAAACAATGTCTATGTGTTTCTTTTCTCACCATGAGCAAAACAGAAGTAGCAAAGCTAAGATGACTACTGAACCAGGAGCAAAACAGAAGTAGTAAAGGCAAGATGACTACTGAAAGCTGAATGTGGGCTCTCCAAAGATTGGTGGTCTTGGACTAGATGTTCTAGATTTTAAAGGTAAGATTGGGAAAAAAAAGAGTTAATATCTTAAGAGCTGCTGCCAGCATGAGCAGATAAATATTTATCCACAAACAAATATTCCAACATGCAGACATATTCAGGAAAGTGCAGATTCCCATCCTTTACTTCCCAATTCATGTTTCAAAAGGCTCCTTTCCTGTCTGCTTTGAACTATATGCACCCCTTTCTCTATTTAAATAACACTGGTTCTACCCACAGTAAAGCCAAACATAGACTTCTTATGTTATCCCTTACCATACCTTATATCTTATCTTATCATTTTTTTTAATGGAGAGCCCCAATGGCTTTCCTTTCCTTCTCTTTCATTCCTTAAATCTATTATTATCTTCACTTTTGTCGATTTTTCCATTTCCTCCATTTTTTTTTCATGTTCCCCTCCATCACTTGCTTTCTTCATGTATCTGCTCCAGAGTAATTCTCTACCTCCTTCAAGAAAGTCAATCATCTTCCCCTCTAATCTTGTATCTCTTTACTACCATCCAGATTACCTTAAGAATTTTTTCTTATTTCAATAGTTACTTCTCTGTCCTTTCAGTTCCATACTGTGGACTTTTTCATCTAAGCATCTAATAATACTATTGCTTCCTTCCTCTCTCCACCTGCTGCTGCTCTTCAGTGTATGCTTTACCACTATTCTGACATTCTTCAACTATTTTCCCCAATGGCCTTCTTTTCCACTTACATTCCTGCACCAAATTACTCCTGCACCTTCCTTTCTTCATCTACAACATATTTTTTTTTTTGCTTTTTTTTTTTTTTTTTTTTTTTTTTGTATTGTTTTCTTTTCTTTTATAATCAAGTCTCAATACCCTGAATCGTCAGCTAATTGAATCTTCAACTTGATGTGACTAAGAAGAAAGCATTTTTTTTCCAAAGGAAAGCACCTCCCATGTCTTTCATTAAGTCTTATTTATATATACTAACTCAATGTCTGTACAGTCAAGAAGAAATGGAAGTACACACAAAAGGAATAACTGCTAGTGAGCAAGCAGAAGCCATGCTAGCATTAATTCCCTACAGATAATAGTGATTGAGAAGTTCAATATCAGGTGGGATCAATGACTTTGAAAGTTGTCCACTGTATACTTCTTCTAATACTACCCTGCACCTTTGTTAATTACTACTCTGTTATCACTCTTTCTATCTCAGATCACTTACTTAACTACAGTGCTGGTACTATCTGCTATATTTGCTCACCTATATTTAAGCCTAAAACTTCATAAATGTTAATTATTCAGACTATGTTGCTAGACCCCAAGCTACTCACATGAGTAACTTGGTTATCCTTACTTGTTATATCCTAACCTGTGATATTCTAATTGTGTAAATTATATTATCCTTGATACTGTAATCTAATATTGTACTCGGATGTTTACCTTGCTCATTCAGTTGTCATTCATATCCTTTGGTACTCAACTGTGACTCTTGCATTGTATGTACTGATCGTGTTGATCTATTGTATTGTATGTATTGTGGGTATTTTTTGTGGAGCTTTTCTCCCTGGGCCTCCACTAAAAAATGGGCTCCCTACGGCCCAGTAGACCATCCCAGTAAACATATGCAAATAAATAAATAATACCTGACAAAGTGAAGGATGATATGCCAGTATTGTTGTACTTCTTCCTCGTTTCTAAGCAGCCATATAGTGTTATCAGTGTATTATACTAATCCTCTGATTTGTTATCTGCAGCACATTTCTTGCCATATTAATGGTTTCCATTACCACTTCCCTCCATATTTCGCTCATCCTCCTTCCTATTCTGTTTAAATTACCTGTTTATTTTTCTATCCTCTGCCTATACACCTTTCACAACAACCCTGTCTAGTTCCTCTATGTTCTTATCAGAATCCTTTTCTCATTCTCTATCCTTTCTGTTTTCTCTGCTTCTTCAAAATTCTTTGTAACTGTAACTGTAGCTACTTAAACCAGTCCATCACTTCCTGACTGAATTCCTGTAAAATGTATCTTATGATTTCTCCTCTACATGTCCTTTCTTTAAATAGCTGCCCACCATTGCAACTTCCCTATCCATACCCATCATAATCCACTGCATTTTATTTTCTTTAAATGTCCTTCTTATCTGCCAAAACTATGCTTCCTCTCACTTTTTTTCCTCAGCCATTGCCCTTATCTCCTTCTGCACCTTCTGTATTGTTTTTCTATAATCCCTAGTCTGCCTCATCAGTTCCATTTCTCATTCCTCTTCCATAGGTTCATATGTTCATAGGTGTTTACTAGGCTAATGACAACAAGGGCCTTTTTAAGCCTAGCCATGCATCCCAAATCTCTGACAAGTTCTGATACCCTTGATAAGTGCAAGCAGGGATGAACAATTTACAGGTTAACTGTGTCCATTAGAGACATAGATAGGTGCCAGACCAGAGATGAAGTTCCTGTTTCCCATCCAATTGTCCAAGTTGCATTTGAACTGAATTAGGGAAGACCTCTGCTTCACATGGATGGGGAGCCTGTTCCATAGCTGCGGTAATCTCTGGGATACATACCTATCTTTCCACCAGGACCAATTATATCACAGGCATGGTTTAAGTCTTTAGAATGGGTAATGTTGGTCCCCTGCTTAAAACAAGCTTTTGTTTTGTGCATTGTGTAGTTATTTTTTTTTAGATACTCGAAGTTCTGCAACTTCGAACATAATGGTTCAACCAATAGGTGTTTGGAGTTATGGAACTTCAACTGTCTAATATAGACCCTGTGTGTGTGTGTGTGTGTGTGTGTGTGTGTGTGTGTGTGTGTGTGTGTGTGTGTGTGTGTGTGTGTGTGTGTGTATGTGTGTGTGTGTGTGTGTGTGTTTGCGTGTGTGTCTGTCTGTATGGGGGTGGATGGGGGCGGGGGTGTGTTTCTGTGCCTTTTTTTGGTCCAAAGCTCTATGTGCTGCATATGAGCTTTGTCAGGGGTGCAAGTGGCTGAGCTAAAGCTTTGCCTTAACCTATGAACCCACTTCCCTGTCATGATTTTGCAGGAAAAAGATGAGGTGTACCACCAAGGCTGTCATGAGACAAACACATCAAGTTAAAAACCAAAATCTTTAATAAGAACAATAAAAAGTAGCATAAAATAAAGTTCTAGGATTGATAAGTACTTTCAGTAAAAACCCATTAACCAACAATTGTTCTTATAAAAGAAGTAGTAGCCAATCATCAAGAATCAGAAACAAGCTGGACCAATGAGCTTCTCAAACTGAATCAACCGTTTAGCATATCAAGATAACCAATGAGAGACTATCAGAAACTATTTCTTCCAATCAGGAGCATGCCAGTCTCAAGTTAATTCAGAATCACAAGGAACAGGAACAAGCTGGTCCAATGAACTAGTTATACTGAACCAGCTATTTAGCATAACAAAGGGACCAATTGTCTTTAATCAGGAAGCTTTTATGCCAATAGGAACCAAGTCATGACTATTCATAGTCAGAAAGCTTGTCTTCCAATAGAAATTAGACCTTGACTATTCATATTTGTGTGAGGAAAAGAGCCAGTGAAAACATCCAGTAGAAGCAAAAGGAAACTAAGGAGCAAAATACAATGCCCATGCTGACTTAGATGCAGGCCTTCCTAAAAGATAGCATGATTTTTCAACTGTCACTGTGTGTCATTTGATCAGAAAAAAACAAAGAATTCTGCTAAGAAACAGAGCCACTTTACTTATAGAAAAGAAAAGAAAAAGAAAAATCATGAATAGTCAAGGTTTAATTTCTACTGGAAGACAAGATTCCTGACTATGAATAGTCATGACTTGGTTCCTATTGGCGAAAATGCTTCCTGATTAAAGACGATTGGTCCCGTTGTTATGCTAAATAGCTGGTTCAGTATGACTAGTTCATTGAAGCAGCTTGTTCCTGTTTTTTGTTGATTGGTTCTACTGTGATTCTGAATGAACTTGAGACTGGCTTGCTCCTGATTGGAAGAAATTGTTTCTGATAGTCTCTCATTGTTTCTAACAGTCTCTCATTGGTTATCTTGATATGCTAAATGGTTGATTCAGTTTGAGAAGCACATTGGTCCAGCTTGTTTCTGATTTATGATGATTGGCTATTACTTCTTTTATAAGAACAATTGTTGGTTAATGGGTGAGGATCTGAAGAAGGTTTTTACTGGAAGTGCTTATCCACCCTAGAACTTTGTTTTATGCTACTTTTTATTGTTCTTATTAAAGAATTTGTTTTTTTAACTTGACATGCTCTTCTCATGACAGCCATGGTGATATGTCTCATCTTTTTTCCTGCATTTTCTCTACTCATTCAGACTAACTTTGGTAATGTAGCATTTTTTGTTTTTATGCCCTGTCAGGATTTTTATGTTTCACTATCATTCATAGTCACTAACACCAAAAGTATCAAGGTACATGTATAGAGACACAAATAAGCATATGCACATGCAAACAAAGCTCACACATACTATATAAATATGTACATACATATATCTATATCTATCTATCTATATATATATATATATATATATATATATATATATATATATGTGTGTGTGTGTGTGTGTGTGTGTCTATATATGTATATCTGTAGATATTACACACATACACACACACGCACACACACGCACACACACACACACACACACACACACACACACACACACACACACATATTTATATGTATGAGTATAATACTTTTTAATGAGGAAACTTCTCTTTGTGGAAGATCTAAAATCCCTTAGAGTTCCTTAGAGTTCAGGCACTTAATAAAAAACATTCTGTGAATATCCCACCTAATAACAGATGGTAGAAATACTTTCTTTAAAAAAACTTTCCAAAGTATAAATCCATTAATGAATGGAGGGAGGCACAAGCTAGTTCAAGTCAACTTTTCTTTATTGTTATTCTTTATTATTATGCACACACACAGACACAGACACACACACACACACACACACACACACACACACACACACACACACACACACATACACAGGTCAAGTGTCAAAACTTCGAATGTTATAACATTAAACCCAAAACCATGAAAGCTGAAGACCCCGAAGACTGAGAACAGCGATTTTTTAACTTGGGGAAAAAAATCACTGTTCCAGTACAAAACAAAACACAGTGGAGGAAATAGTGAAGCCGTGGAAACAGCCCACTGAATTCTTTCCCTGGGAAAGAATTCGATGTTCCACGGCTTCGATACTGTCAGTCTTCGAGGTTTCCTGTTCAATGTTATAACATTCGAAGTTTTGACACTTATATGTTATGACATAGACCCCCCCACACACACACACACACACACACACACACACACACACACACACACACACAATATATATATATATATGGTTCTACCTGACTTCGTCGACAGCTGAGAAGACCGATCGAACGAGCCCAGAAAGAAAGAAAGCGAAGAAGCCCGACGCGAATCGCGGGTTGCAGCACATCGACAATGCAGAAGACGGATGACAACACCAACGCCGAGGATGCCGACATGGGGAAAGGCTGTGTGTCTGTGGGGATAGGGGTGGGTTAAGTGAGTTAGGGTTAGTGGGTTAAGTGAGTTAGTGTGTGTGTGGTTTGTGGAATGGGGATGTGTTTTGGGGTTTTTCGTGTTTGTGTACCGTCGGGTATTTTCATTTGTCGGTTATGTGTGGTTTCGTGTTTATGGACTGTCAGGTAGAACCATATATATATATATATACATATATTATGCACTGAAATTGAATGAAATACCCAAACATCTACGTTTACAAAGCTGACCACAAAATGTCGACTTTGCAAATGTCAGTAGGCTATTGCACATGCACTGATCAACAATATTGGTACATGATTAACTTCAACTCAACTCAAAAAATATAATAAAAACATTTCAATAGAACAGAGAGCTAGTAGAGACCAGGCTTCCAGTTTCTAAAAAAGAGGTTTAATTCTGTCAGACTGACACACACAAGCACTTTCACAATTAGCTTCTTCAAGTGAATAAAGTGCAGTTACAAGAACACCCTTTATAAAACAATTAATTATGATCACATCACTAATAGTAATTAATCTTAAAGCAACCTTCTTATATCATAAAAAGTTATAATACACTCCATAGATATAATATAACAGTAAAATACCAAATTCATAGAAAGCATATTAAATGCATAAATACAGTGCATACAATATATATCTGTAGTAAAAGTATACTTAAAACTCATTTTCTCAGGGGTCTTGCCTTAAGTAAAGGTCTGATAGGGATATGGTCATTAAGTCCATGTCCCATATCTGCCCTGAGTCTGATAATCCACTCAGCTTCAAGTGTTTCAGTTCTTGTTCTAATATCACCACCTCTCATATTTTCAAAACATCTACCTAATGCTAAAAACTTAAAATTGTGCTGTGAGTTAGTCTCTGTTACATGTTTAGTTATATTATATCTATGGAGTGTATTATAACTTTTTATGATATAAGAAGGTTGCTTTAAGATTAATTACTATTAGTCATGTGATCATAATTAATTGTTATATAAAGGGTGTTCTTGTAACTGCACTTTATTCACCTGAAGAAGCTAATTGTGAAAGCGCTTGTGTGTGTGTGTCAGTCTGACAGAATTAAACCTGTTTTTTAGAAATTGGAAGCCTGGTCTCTACTAGTTCACTGTTCTATTGAAACCTCTTGTATTTACTTGTTACATAGTGGAGATCCCTGAACAGTGTTGGCTTGTTTCTACTTGCTGCTATAATAAAAACATTGTTTTTGTTTCCCCAAGCCCTACTAATTATATATACTAAAACCAAGACTGCATAATCTTGGGGAAAGGGCCTAGTTCCCTGCCCCAAGAATTATGTAGTATCACACACCTGTCAACCATCTGTTTAGTAGACTAAATTTTGTGGGCTAAACAGATGATATCCAATGATGAGGACAACAAATTTCAGTAGACATATATATATATATATATATATATATATATATATATATATATATATATATATATAAAATATATAGTTCCCCTTCACAAGATCGAATGGATGGAAGCTCGAAATTCCTAATCTCGAGACCAGAATCTCGAACTCCCATTCACTCGAAATTGTGAATGGGAGTCTGAGGTTTAGAAAAATAAAAAGTTAACTTACTTTTTTGCATGGGGGCCAGGTCCCCCTGTACTCTAGCCATTTAAATGTGAATGTTCTGTGACCGCACTATAGAGGAGGAATGGAAAATCTTCTGTTTTGCACTTACGCGTATAGTGCAGAATGGGAGATTTCCCCTTCCTTCACTATATTGCGGTCTTGGAGTAGGTATATTTAAGTATGGGGGGTGTGGGGGCACAGCCCATCATGTGGGGGGTGCAGGGGGGCAAACCCCCCTGTGAAAACATTTGAAAGCTGTTAATTTTTTTTTGACCTTTCATATGTTCAAGTTTCTCTAAATTCAAGATTCTGGTTTCGAGTTTATGACTTTCAAGTTTAGAGAACTTCGACCATATGAAGGGGAACCATATAAACACACACACACACACACACACACACACACACACACACACACACATATATATATATATATATATATATATATATATATATATAAATATATGGGTCTATTTAAGATAGTCTAACCTGCATAAGACTAACATGAAACTAGTAAAAAAAGGTCTAAAATAGATAATATCAACAAATTCACTACTACACCAGTGAGGGATATATACTGTTCTTTACTGTAATGCACCCTTGGAGAAGGCATATTTAATTAGCAGGTGGTGTGTGTGGGGGGGGAGGCTTGACACCCTGCAAAAACATTGGGCTGGTTTCTTGAATGTCCAATTTATGCCAGAGATGGGCATACAATAGTGCCCCATTTTGTATTTATTAAACAGATCTACATGCCATGTATGGCCACCAAACAAAAGTAAGCAGCAGAGTATGCTAATGAAAGCATAAATCAGCTGAATTACATGCTAATAAGCCAATCTAATACAGTAAAGCCAATCAAGAAGCTATACAGTAACCATGTAGGGATGGGGTAGCCCTTCACCATGGACACCAAAACCTACTGGAATACAGCCACCATCACACTTAAATAAAAAAAAGAAAGAAATGTTAGGGGCTGCTGCTGCTCTCTTGTATGTGTATGTGCAATAGGCTGAAATCTGTGTTGCTGATGCTGCTAATAGACCTTGTCCAAGGAGAAGAAGGGTGTTTAGACCCCCTTTAACATATCATGGACTGCATGATATTAAAATAGTACAGCAATGCAGGGTTGATAGGGGAAACATTACAGGAAACCCGCAGTCTCTACCACTCCTCACCTCAGAACCTGTAGAAATCGTAGAGAACCTATACCAGTGGAAACTGAAGTCTGTATAGTATTAAGGATATTAACTACTGATACATTCCAGAGACCCACATAGGATGAACTAAGGGTGCCACAGGCCTCAATTTCCGGAATATTTCACCAAAATCTAAATACTGTGCTAAAATATGCAAGAGAGTACATTTATTCTCCATGCACATCAGAAGAGAGCAAGAAGAATGCGAGAATTCTATGCTGTAGCACACTTCTCTGAAGTCTTAAGGCCATAGACTGCACTCACATAGAAATATAAGCCCCACCTGATGAACAGGGAAGGACATACATCAGCAGGAAAGGGTTTCACTCTGTCAACTGCCAGGTTGTCTGTAATGCCCGAGGGATCATCTCAATGTTTGTGCAGACAATCCAGGCACTTAAAATGACTCACACATATGGCACACCTCTTTCATTTACACAAGGTTTGCTAGGGGTGATTTTCCACAAGGCCATCTTCTGCGTGATGTAAGTTATGCACCGGAACCATGGCTCGTGACACCCATCAAAAATGCACACCCACAAAGAAAGATACAACAATGCCCATGCTCAAACTAGAAAAATCTTAGAGTATGTGTTTGGCATACTGTAGTCATAATTCCATGGTTTACATAAATCACAGGGTGCCCTGCAGTACGACCCAGGCACCTGTGCAGAAATTCTCACAGTCTGTGCCATGTTGCACAATATCATCTTGAAGAAACAGCTGCAACAGAGACAGCAAGGGCCAGACCTACACATTCTTGGACCACAAAAAGGGGCAGCAAATTCTGCACATACAGGCAAGAATTCTGAGGGAGAACCTCCAACTGCAGAGGTAACTGGTAGATGTAGGCATGCCCATAAAGAATTATTATTAAACCAATCTTATTCTATCCATGCCATATCATCATCAGTTTCTGTCTGTCCTACAGCTTCTTCATCCCTGCAGCCATTACTTACTGATACAGACCATGATTGATTAATACTGAAGAATAAGACACACATCTTCCATTGGCTAAACAGGGTATCATTGTCCCTTCAAATATGAGACTTTGACATGTCTGAAGTAGGATTTTCTTGGTGGGGTTTAAAGATAATGATCAAATCTGTAAACTTAATTTTTCATCTTGACAACAGTTTATATCTAGCATCAGGTGAAACGCATTCTGCCTGTTTTTATAAGTGTCTTTCCTGTGAATGTGTTGCCTATGTATCTGTCTAAGCCCCTTCTGTTTTCTCAGTTGAAATGCTCAGCAATTGTGCGAGATCTGGCAATGAGCAACTGTAGTACTTCAGGCGTTATTGCATAATGTGGTGAGTGTTTGCCTTACACCTCATTGTACACCCAGTTAACTTGTGATTTCCTTTAAAGCAGTCTTGTATGTAGTAGGTATAAAAGGTTATTTTAGTAGGTATTACAAGCACATTTTTTGCCAGGCAACATATTTATAATACTCATTCTTAGATATGACTAGGTATTCTTGAAGTTATGATAAAAAGTTGATATAATAATCACATACTGACCGTCTTTTTAAAATAATCTGCTTGCTGTAGGCAAACCCTGCTTCAACTCTGCTTTTTCATTTAGCTCAGAGAATTTAAACCTTGTGCCACAGAGAAAGCTATGTTGATATGTGGATTTTGTCAACTAAGTACTGTCAGCAGTGCTGATGGCTGAGAATCACCACTAAGCCTGTTTGTGCTGTAGAAGGCACAACAACTTAAAGTTTTTCACTTTTTCCTTAAGCAGCGATCTCTGTTTGCTTGTAGCACACCATCGCACAAATGGAGAAGGCAATCACAACACTTCATTTTTGAACGGACCTTTGGAGCTAACATGGAAAGGTATAATACAACATGCTGAGCATATGTAAACATGTTAAGATAAAACAGATTTCTTGTAAGTGTAATCTGAATCACAACATTTCCTCTCTGACTCTTATTTGTGCAAAGTTTGGCAGGGAGCACCATTAAACAGCACAAAACATTGGTACTTCACAGTCCCAGTTCAACACATCAAAGTATAATCACTCATGTGCTAACACTTTACCAGCATCCACACAAATAATTTTTCAGCACTACACTTCAGAAAGTGATTTTGAACAAAAATAAATATTGCTACTGGATTGCATTACTTAATTGCATGGAAATTCCTTAGTGTACTCATATGAAATGCATTGAACTGTGTGGTTAATTGACAACTTCATTCTGGATAATTGGGTATGCACTACAGCACTGACACAAATGATTTACAACCACATACAGCCTGGATGCACCACAGAAATCCTAATTTTTTACCCCTCTTGCACTGGAGCATTACACATTGCATGGTGTTGACAGCCCACATTGTCTATGCATGAGCAGGGTCTGTATCAGAATGATGAAAGATGAATTCAGCGAACGCTAAAAGATCGACACATAAACGTCGATCTACGAAAAGAACGAAGGACGGAAATGCTGAAAGACACAACGCCGAATGGATTTCCCTGGCCAGCAGGGTGATTGTGGGGATGAGGAAACATATCCTTTCCCCCACTGCAGAGCGGTCTCAGAGTTGGTATATATAAGTAGAGGGGTGTGGGGGATGCAGGGTGGGCTTGCCCCCCTGCAAAAATGTTTATAAAAGTGTTTTCACTATGTTTGTTTACTTTGGTTTTACTTAACTGTATGGCATTGTGTTTTTCAGCGTTTCCATCCTTCGCTCTTTTCGTAGATCGATGTTTATGTGTCGATCTTCTAGCATTCACCAAATTTATCTTTCATGCTTATAATATAGACCCCATGAACACATTCCATTGCTAATCTCAGTACCATTCATTAAGGTTTATATGCCATCACCATAACCTTATCATTCATGAATGAATCATTGTCTATCCTATGTTTCACAAGTGCATGTGTCTCATATACACAAGGCAGGTAGGTATATGCCACTCTCAGTTCTGCAGTATACATTAATGACAGTATAGCTAACATAAGTCAGCAGTATGTATGTATTACTGATCATAGCACTGACCTCACTCCATCATATCAACAAATATGGATTTGCCCAAAACCTCCAATGTCACAATATCTTCTCTGACACAAAATGAGACCCTAATCCCATCTACACTGCACTGTCAGAGTATAAAGTCAGATTTCTGCAGCAGTGCTTGCAATAAGTACTGTGCCATCTAGATGTGTCAGTAGATAGGTAGGGTATTCCAGTATTCCAATCTCAAAACAGTCAAAGTGTGTGTGTGTGTGTGTGTGTGTGTGTGTGTGTGTGTGTGTGTGTGTGTGTGTGTGTGTGTGTGTGTGTGTGTGTGTGCACATGTGGAGTTGTGTAAATATGAGATCTTCTTCAGATAAGTGAAATTTCACTTACCCGAAACCCACTTAATCGAGACAAAAATAATGAACATTCAATTAAGCGAACATCCACATCACTGGATTTCTACACAGGGAATGGAGGCAGTTGTCCAACATTCAACCAACAAACATGCCCCAGTATGTCAAACCCACCTAGGTGGGGGGCTGCTCCCTCCACCCCCCAACTAAATATACCAACTCCGAGATCGCATTACAGTGCGGAAAAGGTCAAATTTCCCCATGTTGGCCAAATGCCTTCATTCTCTGTGTAGAATTCCAGTGATGTGAACATTCACTTAACTGAATATTCTATTTTCAGCTCAATTAAGTGGGTTTCAGGTTAGTAAAATTTTGATTATCTAATAGGGACCCATATATGACCATAACTACTGCCATCCACCATACAGTAGTAGCTTAGAGTTAATTTTACACTGTAGGGTGAGTCCACATCAATTTCAGACCCTTCCCCCATCATCTTCTTCTCTGCAATACCACACTGATGTCATCCTCTATAAAGTGCAATCTCAGACTATAAAATCAGACTTCTTCTGTGATGCTTGTGTTAAATACTGTGTTCTCCAGTCTGCATAGCTAGATAGGTAAGGGGCTCTGATCTCACAACAGTCAATGTGTGTGTGTGTGTGTGTGTGTGTGTGTGTGTGTGTGTGTGTGTGTGCATGCGTGTGCGCATGTGTGTGTCTCTGTGTGTCGTTGTGTGTTCATTTGTATGGAGTGTGTAAATATGACCATAACTTCTGCTGTCCGCCATACAGTGTGTGTGTGTGTGTTTGTGTGTGTGTGTGTGTATGTATGCATATGGAGTTGTGTAAGTATGATCTTAACTGCTACTGTCCACTATATAGAGTGTGCGTGTGTGTGTGTGTGTGTGTGTGTGTGTGTGTGTGTGTGTATGCACTTCTGCAAATATGACCTTAACATCTATGTCCACAATACAGTAGTGGCCTGGAGTTAATTGTACACTATAGGTGAGTCCATACCAGTGTCATACCCTTCTCTCAACATCATCTTCTCTGCAACACCACACTGATATTATCCTCTATGAAGTGCTCTCACACACTATGAAAGACAGACCTTTGCAGTAGTGTTTTCATTAAGTACTGTATCCTCTAGATTGCATAGATGGATAGATAGGGGTTCTAATCTCCCAACAATCAAATTGTCTATGTGATGGTGCATCCACTGCATTACTGGAAGTTTAATTCAACAGGTGTGCTCCTGTTACTCACCATCATGAGAAACATGTACATGGTTAGATCAATCATACATCCTCTTTTCAGTCTGTTCACAAGGGCACACTGGTGATGTCATCATTTCAACAATGCACTGTCATGCCACTAAAACCAGTCCTTTCCTGTGGAGTGTGCATACTGTATAATACATTGTTTTGTAGATTATGCCAGTTAATAAGGAGAGGGTTTGAGTACAGCAGTGAGACTCTCCTGACTGCGTATGTGTGAATGCAAATAAATTCCATAGTATCTTACACCTCTTAGTTTTGACTACATTTAGAATTGCATGTAGTTGTAGAAGTCATCTTTGCACACACATCACCTTTTTAAGACAGCTTTTGTCATCCTTTCAAACACTACAGGAGAAGTCTGATTGAATGTGAGCCACACAGTATGTGTGGCTCACATTCAGTCAGACTTCTTCTTAGTGTGTGCATATAATAAACCTGTTTGTAGGTTATGCCAATATGTAGGTAGGGAGTTCAAACACAAGAATGACTGTCATTTGTGAGTGTGTGTTTCTTCCTATCACTGTGCAGTACAGGCTGCAAATACATATATGAGGTATAGCTATACAGTGTCCTTGTGCTGTGTGACCACATTTATCCAAAACATGAAGGTAATATACAATGGTGATGTCATACATTGAAATGTGTGGTGTCACAGTCATCAAATAAATCTGTGTTTGTGCTTTGTTTCAGCAAATCTTCATTAGCCTGTGATGTTAGCAATATATTTCAAATCTTGACATCACTGCTTACAGTCACCATACATGTTGTTAATGGTGTTGTCGCCCACATGTACTATGTTCATGTGTAGATGTTGTTTCCTGTTACAAGAGTTTATTCCACATTTCCTTTGAAAAGGCTACATTGGAGACTGATGTTGTCATGTCACTACATTGCCATTCCATCACAGTTGTAGTGAGAGACCTCCTCAGGACTGGGGACATGAGACAATGTAATGTATGTTGCTACCAAAGTAGAGCATGTTTTCCAGTATGGAATTATATCCACATTGTACATAATTGTTGTTCTACCATCACAGTGACAACAGCAGAGGGCTACAGGTGTGTTTGAGTATACCTACCATCAGGCAATGTTGTCTGACATACTGTAAGAAACATTCTAAGTAATTCAAGGGACTCATATTCCTTGATTCAAATACATGATATAATGCTTTCACATAACTGCAGATATGACAGTTGGTGATGCACTTATCCCATGGCACATATGCAGATCCCACACAAGTGTTGATTTTATCAACTATTAGGCAAGTGTTTCAAACCAGCATTGACTGACAGTAAACATTTGTGTCCATAACTGTTCTGCAAGAAAGACATCCATCCCAGTTATTCTATGTATGCATAGAGTGACAGAGGCCTCCTCCATCAATTTTAGCAGATAAAATGTATGGGCTGATAAAGTACAGCTGATTGAATGACATCACATCGGTGGAACTGAAAAGTTGTGATAAACGTTCCACTGTGGCAAATGTGATTAATAGCCATCTTGTTACTTGAAGGAGTTGTACAGCTTGATGTTCAGTTCTAGCATAAGGATTCATATTGTGTGAATGTACTGATGTCACACAGCAACCATTACATTACATCAATCTAATCCCTTTGATGTGATGCACGAACACATGTTAATGTAGTTTTGGATTTAATGGTAGTAGACATTTGTTCTGCCAATGTCATGATAAAAGTGCTATTTTGCCACATGCATTGAGTACTGTGATGTACATGTGTGTGCTCCAGTTTTTGGATGGTGTGTGTACAGACTTACAAAAACCAGCCACTGGGGATGCATAAGCCAGTGCATTTCTTTGTGCCGGTCCCAAGCCCGGATAAATGGGGAGGGTTGCGTCAGGAAGGACATCCGGTGTAAAATTTTGCCAAATCATACATGCAGACAACAGTACAGATATACATACCGGATTGGTCAAGGCCCAGGTTAACAATGACTGCCTCCAGTACTGTTGGCCAACAGGGTGCTGGCAGAAATTGGGCAAATGTTGGCCGAAGGAAGATAAGAGGGGGAAGGCATGCCCAAAGGCAGGTAAAGGCTAGGACTGTGGTAGTGAGGGTCAGAACTTTGAATGTTGGCAGTATGACTGGTATAGGGAGAGAGCTAGCTGATATGATGGACAGAAGGAAGGTTGGTATATTGTGTGTGTGAAAGAGACCAGATGGAAGGGGGGCAAGGCTAAGTGTATTGGAGGTGGGTTAAAATTGTTTCATCATGGTGTGGATGGGAGGAAAAATGGCATAGGGGTTATCTTAAAGGAACAGTATGCTAAGAGTGTTTTGGAGGTGAAGAGAGTGTCGGATAGAGTGATGTTTATGAAGCTGGAAATTGATGGTGTAATGATGAATGTTGTTAGTGCATATGCTCCACAAGTTGGGGGTGCGATGGATGAGAAAGAAAAATTTTGAAGTGAGTTGAATGACGTGGTGATGACTGTACCCAAGGGTGAGAGAGTGATGATTAGAGCAGATTTGATGGGCATGTTGGTGAAGGGAACAGAGGGGATGAGGAAGTGATGTGTAGGTATGGTGTTAAGCAAAGGAATGCAGAAGGTCAGATGGTAGTGGATTTTGCAAAAAGTATGGATATGGCTGTGGTGAATACGTATTTTAACAAGAAAGAGGAGCATAGGGTGACATGCAAGAGTGGAGGAAGATGCACACAGGTGGGTTATATTTTATGTAGAAGGGCTAGTCTGAAGGAGATTGGAGACTGTAAAGTGGTAGCAGGGGAAAGTGTAGTTAGGTAGCATAGGATGGTGGTTTGTAGGATGACATTGGTGATCAAGAAGAGGAGGAGGAGTGTGAGGGCAGCACCAAGGATCAAATGGTGTAAATTGAAAAAGGGTAATTGTGAGGTGGAGTTCAGGGAAGAGTTAAGACAGGCACTGGGTGGCAGTGAAGAGTTACCGAATAGCTGGGTAACTACAGCAGAGCTAGTAAGGGAGATGGCTAGAAAGGTGCTTGGTGTGACATCTGGAAAGAGGAAGGAGGACAAGGAGACCTGGTGAAGGAATGAGGAAGTACAGAAGAGTATACAGAGAAAGAGATTGCCAAAGAAGAAGTGGGATTGTCAGAGAGATGAAGAAAGTAGACAGGAGTATAAGGAGATGAGGTGCATGGCAAAGAGAAAAGTGATGAAGGCTAAGGATAAGGCATATGAAGTGTTTTATGAAAGGTTGGACACTAAGGAGAGAAAAGGACCTGTACCGATTGGCTAGACAGAGGGGCCGAGCTAGTAAAGATGTGCAGCAGGTAAGGGTGATAAAGGTTAATGAGGGAAATGTACACACAAGTGAGGAGAGTGTGTTGAGCAGATGGAAAGAGTACTTTGAGGGGTTGATGAATGAAGAGAATGAGAGGGAGAGAAGGTTGGATGATGTGCGGATAGTGAATCATGAATTGCAGTGGATTAGCAAGGAGGAAGTAAGAATAGCTATGAAGATGATGAAGAATGGAAAGGCTGCTGGTCCAGATGACATACCTGTAGAAGCATGGAGGTATTTAGGTGAAATGGCAGTGGAGTTTTTAACTAGATTGTTTAATGAAATCTTGTAAAGTGAGAGGATGCCTGAGGAATGGAGAAAAAGTGTTTTGTACCGATTTTTAAGAATAAGGGTGATGTGCAGAGCTATAATAACTACACAGGGATTAAACTGATCAGTCACAGCATGAAGTTATGGGAAAAAGTAGTGGAAGCTAGGTTAAGAAGGGAGGTGATGATTAGTGATTAGCAGTATGGTTTCATGCCAGGAAAAAGCACTACAGATGCAGTGTTTGCTCTGAGATTGTTGATGGAGAAGTACAGAGAAGGTCAGAAGGAGTTGCATTGTCTTTGTGGACTTAGAGAAAGCATATGACAGGGTGCCTAGAGAGGAGTTGTGGTACTGTATGAGGAAGTCGGGAGTGTCAGAGAAGTATGGAAGAGTGGTACAGGATATGTACAAGGGTAGTGTGACAGTGGTGAGGTCTGCGGTGGGAGTGATGGATGCTTTTAAGGTGGAGGTGGGATTACATCAAGGATCAGCTCTGAGCCCTTACTTATTTGCAATGGTGATGTACAGGCTGACAGATGAGATCAGACAGGAGTCCACATGGACTATGATGTTGCAGATGACATTGTGATCTGTAGTGAGAGTAGCGAACAGGTAGAGGAGACCCTGGGGAGGTGGAGATATGCTCTAGAGAGAAGAGGAAGAAAGGTCAGCAAGACTAAGACAGAATATATGTGTGTGAATGAGAGGGAGGATAGAGGAATGTTGAGGATGCAGGTAGTAGAGGTGGCAAAGGTGGATGAGTTTAAATACTTGGGATCAACAGTTCAGAGTAATGGGTAGTGTGGAATAGAGGTGAAGAAGAGAGTACAGGCAGTATGGAGTGGGTGGAGAAGAGTGTCGGGAGTGATTTGTGACAGACGAGTTCCAGTAAGAGTGAAAGGGAAGGTTTACAAGATGGTAGTGAGACCAGCTATGTTATATGGATTGGAGACAGTGACATTGACAAAAAGGCTGGAGTCAGAGCTTGACGTGGCAGAGTTGAAGATGTTAAGATTTGCATTGGGTGTGACGAGGATGGACAGGATTAGGAATAAGTATATTAGAGGGTCCGCCCAGGTTGGAAGGTTTGGAGACAAAGCCAGAGAGGCAAGGTTATGTTGGTTTGGACATGTGCTGAGGAGGGATGCAGAGTATATTGGGAAAAAGATGCTAAGGATGAGGCTGCCAGGTAACAGGAAAAGAGGAAGGCCCAAGATAAGGTTTATGGATGTGGTGAGAGAGGACATGCAGGTGGTTTGTGTGACAGAGCAAGATGCAGAGGACAGGAAGAAATGGAAACAGATGATCTGCTGTGGCAATCCCTAATGAGAGCAGCTGAAAGAAGAAGAAGTATACAGACTTACAGAAAAAAACCTTCCTTAACCATGGAACATTGATATAGGATTGATCGCATTAGTCTGCACGAGTATACTCATCTATTTGCCATTAGTCTGACATGTTGATATGACATTCATTCTCAGGGATCCTTTCTTAATTCACATATTAGTTTCAGTTGTTTGTCACAATACCCATTGATACCGCCTGTGGCAGATGCTGACAATACACAGCTCTGGGAGATACACTGCATCATGGTGTGGGGTTGCATTTGTTCTTATCTGTTGTTAGACTAACTGTGCCAGGTAGGAGTGCCTTACACAAGGGTATTACGTATATCATACTCTACTCCTATACAGTATATGTAACACTACACACACCTACATATGGGATGCATAACTATTAGAATACTGAGGTGCATAATTCCCTTCAAGGGTGATCCTCCTTACACATGTGTTAGGCCTATTTCTGTGGTTACATAGTTAATACACAGGTTAGTTTTGACATTGATGGTATGTGTTTGGTTCTTGCAAAGGGAGATTGTGGCTTTTGAGACATTACTATTTTCCAACATAATGTTGTGTCTTTTGGCTTATCCCGGTTAGGGGTCGCCACAGCGGAACTCTGGTCCGCTAATGTTTGGTACTGGATTTTTATGTGCCGAGTTTCCAGCTCTGATGCACAACCTTCAACGAAGGCATGCCCATTCACGAATGCCTTCTCACAGAAGATGCTCTAGCTGAGACTCGAACGGGACAACGTCTTGCTGTGAGGCGACAATGCTACCACAACACCACATATACATGCTGTGCAAATATCCCATTATATATGTGCTGTCCTTGTGAACTATCATTTCAGCTCTGCATGACAATGACATTCATATGTCATGTACTTCCCCTCTGTTACAATGTGAATTTGTTTGACTGTCACATCCTATAATGTCGGCCTTTATTTATCTACATTTGCTCAGGAATTCTGACTACTTTGATTTATTCTTACTTGTGTATTGCAAATTTTTATAATTATTATTATTACAAATTTGTCTTTGTGACATAAGCACCTTCACATCAATTATTGTGCTAGAATCTGAACATTTACCTACCCCTCCTACAACTTTCAATATACATAAGTTCATAGGTGTTTACTAGGCTAACGACCACAAGGGCCTTTTTAAGCCTAGCTATACATCCCAAATCTCTAACAAGTTCGGATAGCCTTGATAAGTGTAAGTATGGATTTGGGAGATGAACCAATTACAGGTTACCTGTGTCCATTAGAGACATAGGTGCCAAACCAGGGATGAATTTCCAGTTTCCCATCCAATTGTCCAACTTGCTCTTGAATTTGGTTAGGGAGGAACTCTGCTTCACATGGATGGGGAGCCTGTTCCATGGACAGGGTAGTCTCTGGGGTACATACCTATCTCTCCAGCGGTTAGCCATTATATGATCAAAGATGCATTTTTTCGAATGCGTCTTGATCGAACTTGAAAGCATGAAACGACAAAATACCAAAACGGCATATAAGTGAATTCTTTTCCTGGGAAAGAAATCGCTTGGCCACATTCATTATTTCTCCATTTTCGTCACTGTAGTGCAATCTCGGAGTTGGTCTATTTAAGTAGGGGAGGTGGGGGGCACAGCCCCCCACTTTATGTAATGTTTTAAAGGTTTTTTTTTTAGTTTTTTCTTTTTTGGAACAGCAATTTTTTTCCCTGGGAAAAAAATCGCTGTTCTAAGTGTTCAGGATTGTAAGCTTTTGCTTACATGGGGTCAATAAATCAGCGTTCACTTTTTTAAGCATTCACTGACTTAATATAGACCCTCTCCAGCAGGTCCTATTTATATCACAGGCAATGTTTAAGTCTTTAGAATGGGTAATTCTAGTACTGTTTGTTTTGTGGATATGCAGGAGGTCCACCACAGTGGGGTCTGACAATACCCTGTATTCCAGGCATAGATTTCCCCTCAAATGCCTGTAGGAGACAGAATACATGGATAGGGTCTTGAGGTGGTCTGCATAGGACATATTACTTACACCCTGTATTCTTTTAGTGAGGCACCTCTGTGGGCATTCTAATTGTTGGATACGCCTGGTTAGGTACATACCAAAGGGGATATTTTACTCAATGACAAGTCTGATAAATGCCAAATACAGTGGAACAATGACTTCTTTGGACTTAGATGCCATACATTTGTTTATAAGTTGTGCAACATAGAATGATTTCCTCACCACCGTAGACACATGATGATCAAAGGCTAGATTACTATCTATGTGTGTCCCTGACTACTGGGTCATCTCTAAGGGGTGTGTTGTCAATATAATAGTTAGAAGAAATGGATGACTTCCCAAAGGATATTATTATGCATTTCTTCGCATTTAGTTTTAGTCCATGGCTCTAACACCAGTTGTTTGTGTCAGTCCCTCCTGGAGAACATTTGTGTCAGAGTGAGATTCAATGACAGCTCCTAATATGCAGTCATCTGCAAATTTAGTCAGCCAGAGACCATTGACATTGGCCTTGACTTCTGAGAAATAAATGCCAAACAGAGCTGTCCAAGGACTGATAGCTGAGGAACTCCACTTGTGACTGGCCTCTTTGTAGAGTTGGACTCCCCAATTCTAATGTCCTGGGTCCTGTCTGTGAGCCAGTTGGCTATCCACTGGGTGACACACGAGTTTGTACCCAAACTCTTGGGTTTGTCAACAATGCCAGAGTGAGGTATTATGTCAAATGCCTTGGCCAGGTCAAGGTAGGCAGTGTGACCCATTTTGCCCTCATCCATTGTTTTGGTGACCTTCTCAAAGAAGTCCACCAGGTTAAGTAGGCATGATCTGTCCTTGACGAAACCAAACTGGGTTGGGTCCAGTGTCTGGAGGTTTACTATATCTCTATTGATAATCTCCATGGTAATTCTTTCCATGGCTTTACATATAAGATTAGTGAGACGTATGGGTCTGGAGTTTCCAGGGTCTGTAGATGGCTCGCCTTTGTGCAGAGAGGGATGACTGTTGCTGTTCCTCTGTTCATGAGGCACAAAGCTTGTTTGGAGGCTACAGTAAATAGCAATTTCAAAGGCCCTGATAGGTCAAGTTTCAGGCTATTTAGAAGGCATCCTGGGATATTGTCTGGGCCCATTGATGCAGTGTTCTTTGTTTTAGAGAGATCATTAAGGACCTGTTCCCTAGTGAAATTAGGGGGAGTTGTATTTGATGATATATCCTGAGAGAAGTTTGAGTGGGAGGGAGGGGTAAAGTTGGAGTTGAATTTATCATCCCTGTGCTTTTCTATATCTTCTGGTTCAGTATAGGTGGCTACATTTACAATGAGCTGTGCACACAATTGTATATTGCCTTTGAGGTTGCAGACATAGCTAAATCTCTTTGATTTCTGTGGGCATTATCCTCTGTACACTTTCCCTTTCTGGTAACCCATGCACTGTAGTTGCCCTTGCAGTTTCATTTGCCATCTTACTTATTTTTGTATTCATATGTTTCATTTATGTTCACAGTACATACCCTGTATAGCTCTTTGTGCTGTCTGCCTGAGCACACACATTTGGATATAGACAAGCTTGTTTATTTACTGTGTATGCTGTGCTGTTCAATACAGTTTCCTGGCTGCCAAAACTGTCGCTGGCCATGGAAATGTGCTTGTATTTGTGTTAGTGTGATGAGAAGTATGTATATGTTATTAGCACTGTGCTCATTTCACTAAGATATAAACGTTGTGTAGTCTTCATGCTAAGCCTACATGATTGTTCATGAATCCCAGGGGTTGTTTTTGATGTGTTTAGTTTCACAGGATCATAGGATCATAGAAAGTTACTAGGCTAATGGCCCTAGGGCCCTTACAAGCCTAGCCAAGTTCTTAACCTTATTTCTGCAATCAGCTCCTATTGCCCCTGTCCAAGAGGAGCACAGGTGGAACCCCAGGGGTGAATTTCCGTTTACCCATCAAATCGGCCAGATTGCATTTGAAGAGGGCTATTGAGATGCTCTGTTTGACATGAAGTGGGAGTCTGTTCCAAAGGTGTGGTAACCTCTGGGAGACAAGTCTGGCCCTCCAGCAGGTTTTATTAATGTCACATACCAGGTTAAGGTCTTTAGAGTGAGTAATCCATGTACCATTTGACTTTTGGATTGGAAGATTTTCCAATAATGCAGGGTCAGAGATTGCCTTGTATGCAAGGCAGTGATCATGTCTGAGTAGTCTGTATGAAACAGAATAAAGTTATAGTAATTTCAAATGATCCCCATAGGACAGCTGCTGAAGACCTTTAATTTTCCTTGCGAGGAACCTTTGTGGTTTCTCCTATTGCTGTAGGTGCTTAGAAAGGTACATACCAAAAGAGGTGTTGTACTTAATTATTGGCCTAATGAGGGAAGAGTACAGGGAGGTTATAACATCTTTTTTTTCTGGAGGCAATACCCTTACTTTTGAGATGAGTAATATAGAATGCCCTTCTTACCACTGTGGAGACATGGTTGTCAAAGGTAAGGTTGCTGTCAACCTGTGTGCTCAGGTGTCTCACCACTGAGTGCATACTTAAGGTGTTGCTATTGATGTGGTAGTTAGCAGGAACATTGCTTTTTGTGAAAGGAATGATAATGCATTTTTTGCATTGAGTTTAAGGCCATGACTTTGGCAGCAATCATTTGTTTGTGTAAGGCCCTCTTGTAGGATGTTGACATCATTTGGAGATACTATGTTCACTCCCAGTTTGCAGTCATCAGCAAACTACGTCAGCCACAGACCTTTAGTTTTTGCTTGTACTTCAGAGAAATAGATTCCAAACAGTAGGGTTCCAGGACTGATCCCTGTGGAACACCACTGGTTACAGGTCTGCTGCTGGAGGTTGATTCCCCTATTTTGACAATATGAGTTCTATCAGTGAGCCAGTTAGCAACCCATGTAACAATATAAGGATTGATGCCTAGTTGAGTGCATTTGTCAATGATGCCTGAGTGGGAGATAGTGTCAAAACCCTTGGCTAAGTCCAGGTAGACTGCATGCACAGATTTCCCCTCACCCATGGCCTTGGTGACTGTCTCTGAGAACTCCACCAGGTTTAACAGGCATGATCTCCCTTTGACAAATCCAGACTGAGTAGGGTCAAGTGTTTGGAGATTAACTATATCTTTGTTGATAAGGTCCATGATGATTCGGTGCATGGCCTTGCAGATAAGGCTAGTCAGGCTAATAGGTCTATAGCTCCTGGGTGTCAGTTGAAGCACCACCTTTGTGCAAGGGAATAATGGTGGCTGTTTTCCATTCAGCTGCTATGAAGCTGGTACTTAGACTATAATTGAAAAGAGTACCCAATGGCATTGCAAATTCATGCTGCAGCCTTAGTGAATGCATTTATGACCTGCTCTTTAGAGATACAAGGTAGGGAACAGGTGGTAAGGATGTCACGGTGTACATGTGGTGGGGACAAGGGAGTGAAGTTTTCACAGAACCTGTCAGCTAACAGGTTAGCTATGTCCACAGGCTCAGTATATATGGTATCATTAACTACCAGTTCTACACAAATCTGGGCCTTTCCTTTTAGGTTATGGATGGCTGTCCTTTGTTGAGGAAGCTAATTTGAACTCATAGTTTGCTTTGGAGGACTTCACATGAAGTCTTATTTGCTCATTTAAGCTGAGGAGAGAGTATTTCCAGTTTAGGAGGGCTTGCTCCTTCTTACTGTTAACAGCAATTTCTTCCTCTTGTTGTAAAGCCTGTTAATGGCAATTTTCCACCAGGCAGGTTTGCTCTTCCTTGAAGAGCTTGTTTTGGTCCTATCAAGTATGGCTGAGTCAATACACAGCTGTTTATATAAAGCATTGGTGTAGAGCTCGGCATAGTTTCCTATTCCATCTGAGGATGGAGGTGCAGTGAATCTATTTATACCATCCCATAAGAGGTTATAATCTGCTTTGGAAACATTGTTTAGTTTAGTTGCTGCTGGAGGGGTTAGGTGTGATAGGTACTTCGAATGAGTAGAAACCAAATAAAGTCTTACTACACTAAAGTCCCTCTGCCAACAGCAAAAAGGAAAGCCAAAGAACATAATTAGGCAGGAGACCCCACATTGAGCTGAAACAGTCTTTATGAAAACAATAAAACCAATGATAAAACATATACTTATATAAGCGCTTTAAGCTAATAAGCCCCTCATCAGATAACATACAAATACAACAGAACCATATTTAAAAAACATTACAGCCTGTCAGGCCTCAGTATTTTACCCTCCTATTCTTAAGGATAGGTTTTAAAGGTATAACAGCATTAATACCTGGTGGCTTGTCAGCCCCAAGTCTGACAAGGAAAGCAGGTACACATCCATGCCATCAGTGTAAAGCGTGCCGATATATCCTGCAGGAGAATACTTTTATACATCCAGGGACAGGTAAACAGTATTTGTTTAAGGGCTATGCTGATTGTAGAACTAAGAACTTAGTCTATTTAGCTATATGTCAGAGCTGTGAGTCATATTATGTAGGGAAGACAAACACTATGTTTAAAACTAGGATATTTCAGCATATGTCAGAAATTAAGCATCATCATGAACATAACACTTTATCTCAACATATTAGAATGAATTTAGGTCATACATTTTTGTTTATGGTAATACAGATAGTGCATCCAAATGCTAGGGGAGGGAATATATCTAATGATATGGAATGTGCAGAAACCAGGTGGATTATTAGACTTGGGGCTGACAAGCCACCAGGTATTAATGCTGTTATACCTTTAAAACCTATCCTTAGGAATTGGAGGATAAAATACTGAGGCCTGATTGGTTGTAATGTTTTTTAAAAATGGTTCCATTGTATTTGTATGTTATCTGATGAAGGGCTTATTAGCTTGAAAGTGCTTATATAGGTATATGCTTTATCGCTGGTTTTATTGTTTTAATAAAGACTGTTTCAGCTCGATGTGGGGTCTCCTGACTAATTGTGTTCTTTGGATTTACTTCAAATGAGTCAGATTTGTGGTCAGATAACAGCACCTGAAGTGTATCCAGGGAGTCATACTGTTTAAGCAGTCTGGAGGTGTATTTATCTTTAATGAATATTAATACACCATCTCCTTTAGATTTCACACTTTCAGTTTGAGGTTTGAACATGTGGAAGGAGGTGTAACTCGGTATGGCTGAGGTGCTCTCTACACCCTTTAAACAGATCTCTGTGACTGCACAAATGTCTGCATCTTCCAGGGTGAGGATAGCTTCCCGTGAGTGCAGTTTAATGTTGAGACTCCTAGCGTTGAGCAGCATAACCTTGAGGTTGTTTTTAGATAGCATTTTTACATTTCTATCAATCTTTTTGGTTTGCACTCTTTTTGTTGACTATTTTCATGTCAACTTTATGCATTTTAGACTAACTGAAGTAGATTTATATATATATATATATATATATATATATATATATATATATATGGGTCTACTTCTTTTGACCTAACTCCCATTTGCCTGACACCCATTTGCCTGAGACCAAATGATTGAAATTTCATTTGCCTGACACTTCATTTGCCCGACACTTCATTTGACTGACAAGTATTTTTAGCAAGAAAACGGAATATGCCCCCTTCCCCACTGTAATGCGACCCTGGAGTTAGAATATATAGTTAGGGGGGGTGTGGGGGGCACAGCCCCCCACAACGGGGGGTGAGGGGGATGAAGCCCCCCACTTACTTTTCTTTTACTAAGCAATATTACATCAAAAGTTTACAATATCATATGAAATGAAGTGGGGGGCTTCGCACCCCACACCACCTGTTGTGGGGGCTGTGCCCCCCACACCCCCCTAACTATATATTCTAACTCCAGGGTCGAACTACAGTGGGGAAGGGGGCATATTCCATTTTCTTGCTAATAATACTTGTCAGTCAAATGAAGTGTCGGGCAAATGAGTGTCAGGCAAATGAAAGTTAGGTCAAAAGAAGTAGACCCCATATATATATATATATATATATATATATATATATATATATATATATATATATATATATATATATATATATATATATATATATATATATATATATATATATATCAGTAATGCACATTATCCCTAAACCTATCCAGGCACTTTACCCTAACATGCAGTTTACCTGCAAAAAGAACTACACAAGATGCCCACACAAACACACACACAACACACACACACAAACGCACATGCACTCATTAAATCTATACTCTAACCTAACCTTACCCCTAAGCCTAAACACGCGCAATCACACACACACACACACACACACACACACACACACACACACACACACACACACACACAAACACAAAAACACACAATTTATTGCATTATCTAACCCTTACCCTAACCCTAAAGCATGCACCCCTGCACATAGACTCACAGTCCTAACACTTGCCATCTGGAAGTCTCCCAAACAAGTGTTCATCTAAATGACCTGCTGATCAATAAGTGCAATATATTATAGACTATGCTTTACTATACTATACTGTTTGTTTGTTTGTTTGGTTGTTTACTCGGCAGTCTACTGATCATTACTGAATGTTTTCATACACAGACCAGGTGACATAATCTCATTACACACATAACTAGTAAACATATAAAAAATAACATACAGTTGATTGCAAATGTGAAAATAGTCAAAGGTGCATGTTATATGGACAAAATGCATTAGGAGATCCTGCAAAACAACAGGTATTTTACATTACAATCATGCGTACCAACATTCAAAGCATTAAATTATTTACAACATGGGAGAAGTTAAAGATGAAGAAAGAGAAGATTAATGTAGTGGCTTAGGTTATGTGAGCCTTGCAGGGAAAACATTATACTTCTTTGAGAACTATTATTTTAACTGCATTTTGCATTTAGGATAGGAGGATATTTCCTTTAGGTGGATTGGGGAGTGATTCTCAAAGTAAAGTGGCTAATGCAGAGAAGAGGTGTTTTGTTCATTGCAGTTTGGTTGCATGTGTTGAGAGTGAGAGGCTTGGTTATGAGTAGCCCCTCATGTTATATATATATATATATAGATGCTTTTTTCAGAGTGTTTAATTGCTAATAAGTCATATGTTTCAAAATGCAAAAGATTAAAGGGTTATGATCCGAGAAGGGTGAGGCAGTGGTGCACTCAAAACGGGATAGTCTGTAATGTAGCAGGATTTTTTTGAGATAGTTTGTAGGGTGTCAGTGTTATTTCCTTAGTCTGAAACCATGAAACCATATTCACCAAGGATATTCACACCACCAGGTTAGTTGCCCAACACAATGTGTCTGAAATTCTCCAGGTGCGACTAACACTAGGTAAGACTGCAATCCAAATTGTAGCTTGCTACAGATCCCCCACCATGCCCCAAGATTCTCACTACACCTTTCTAAACATACTGGAAAATATTAATATACAACCAAACACCCTAATACTGGGTGATTTCAACTACCCTGCCATTAACTGGGAAAACTACTCGTGTACCAACACCTTTGCCCAATGGTTCTTGGAATTCATAAATTCCAATGCCCTGGATCAACTAATCCATATTCCCACCAGGGGCTCCAATATCCTAGACCTGGTCATTACCAACATGGGAAATTGATGCTCCACAAATATGGTCACCTCCTCATTAGTCAGGTCAGACCATAAGCTAATCACACTTAACATCCACATCCCACCCCCCAGTAAGGAAACCTCCACAAAAAAACTTCTCCAAAGCCAACTTCATGCTACTCAAGTCAGAAGTTGCAAATTTCATGATACCCAT
Organism: Protopterus annectens; assembly: GCF_019279795.1. NCBI lineage: Eukaryota > Metazoa > Chordata > Ceratodontiformes > Protopteridae > Protopterus > Protopterus annectens. The sequence continues at coordinate 57,170,641 of NC_056736.1, forward strand.
GCAGACAGGAACTGAAAGTTTGACTGCTGAGTCCTACACTAAGGCACTGTACGAGCACATACACTCATGCATGAATCGTGCCATCCCAAATAGAACCAAGATGCTCTCCTCCAATAATAGGAAGCCAATCTGGTGGTCCCCTGCCATAAACAAACTTTACAACAAAAGGAAGAAACTGTTGCAGAAAAGAGGAAAATCCCAGGATGCAAAAAACTCCCTTACCAGCCTCAGTAAGAAGCTGAGATCCCTCATAAAATCCTCCAAAGCTAGTTACAAAAATAAAATTGCCAAAGATTCCAAAGACAACGACAAGGCATTCTATAACTATGTCAAGAATCTAAACGGCAATGCTCAGATCTGCTCTAAGCGACAACAGAATGGCATTAAATATACTGATCCCAAAGATATTGCCAATATCCTGGCAGATCGATTCAGTGGCAACTTCACTCCCCTCTCACCCCCTAAATGGCCTATCTCAATACCGGAAGATTGCCAAATTCTGGTAATAATGGCCACACAGGTAAAAAACGCACTCTCCAAAGCTAAGAATACAACATCCATGGGACCAGATGACATCCCAGGCTGTGTACTACATGAACTACAAAATGAACTGGCACCTCACCTAAAGTGTCATGTTTAATCATACCCTCACCTCAAGCTTCATGCCCACTGAGTGGCGCACAGCTACAGCTATCCCACTCCACAAGGGGGGGATCTACCTTGGATCTGTGGAACTACCGCCCCATCAGTCTGACGAGCCTGATCTGCAAGGCCATGGAATGTATTATCATGGAACTTATAAACAAAGACATTGGCAACCTTAAAACACTGGACCCCATCCAGTTTGGGTTCATGAAGGGCTGATCTTGTCTCCTGAACCTGATTGACTTCTTCAAATTAGTCTCCAGAGACATGGACGAGGGTAAGGCAGACCACACAGCCTATCTGGACCTCACCAAGGCCTTTGACACCATCCCCCACTCTGGAATCATAGATAAACTTACTAAGCTGGGCGTTAATCCCTACATCACTCAATGGGTTGCCAACTGGCTTACTGACAGAACTCACACTGTAAAACTAGCTGAACACAAATCCAGCTCCAGACAAGTGACAAGTGGAGTACCTCAGTGTTCAGTCCTGGGACCTCTCTTGTTTGGCATCTACTTCTCTGAAGTACAGGCCAACACTAAGAGACTCTGGCTAACAAAGTCCGTAGATGACTGCAAACTGGGAGCCATTACTGAATCCCCAAATGAAGTTGATACTCTACAAAAGGGCCTTACAGAAACAGATGCTTGGTGCCAGAGCCAAGAAATGTATAGTTATCCCCTTTGGGAAAAAACATGTACCCATGAATTACCACATAGGTGGCAGTACACTAAACACTGAAAGTGTGATAAGAGACTTAGGGACAGAGGTAGACAGTGGTCTCACCTTCAATAATCACATCACCACAACAGTCAGGAAATCCTTCTATGTGGCACACCTCATCACTAAGGGCTTTTCATCCAGAAAAAAAGAGGTCATTGTCCCACTGTACTCATCCCTCATTGACCCATTATAGAATACAATGCCCCATTTGGTATGTACCTCTCAATATGTCTGCAACAACTGGAAGGGTCACAGAAATACCTCACTAAAAGAATCACAGGCCTAAAGCAGATGCCCTATGCTGACCACCTTAAAAAACTCCAGCTATATTCTTTCTCATATCGTCTACTCCGAGGTGATCTCTGCTTAACATACAAGGCCATGTCAAACTCAGAGCTGTTGGACATGCTACACTTAAAGAAATCTTAGTCCCTCAGAGCCACACGCTCCTGGGATCTAAACCTTGTCATCACAATAAACAAAACATGCTGGAGGGATAGGTTCCTGATACAGAGACTCCCCAGACTCTGGAACAGACTGCCCATACATGTCAAGCAGAGCACCTCTTTGGCCCTCTTCAAAAGGAACCTTGATAACTGGATGGGAGAAAGGAAATTCACCCCAGGGATCACGTCAGTCGCCCTGCTAGACAGGGGTCCAGGGAAGTAAATAGTGTGGGAAGAAATAGCCAGGGAATTGTTATGGCTAGGCTTGTATAGGCCCTAGGGCCGATAGCCTAGTACCAACCTATGAACCTATGAACCTATGACTGGAAGGCCATATTCGAGCTAGGAAGGTAGGAACCCCTTGCTTGTGGCTGTTCTTACTGGCTTGGTGAAAATGGCAAGAATTTTTTTTTTTGGGGGGCCTAGAAGAGGAGGGAACTCACTTTGTTAATGTATTTGTTTTCAATGTTGTAAATCTGTTAATGTGTTTTTTTTCAATGTTGTAAATCAGAGTATATGTGCTGTGTCATTAAGAAGCATGTCAAGGACTGAACGTGCACATATAAATACCGGGCATATGCTATTCTCAGTGCCATTTTGAGACTGGAGCCAGAGAGTGAGCATGTATGATTTCAGTAGTTAGTTTGTAAATAAGTTACTCAAGTTAAATTCAGTAAACTTTTATCATGATGTGATTGTACATAATAAATTTGCTTGAACAGAATGCACCAAGACTCTTCTATTGTGTCCAAAGTAGAAGAGCGACATGGTGTCAGAACCAGGATTGCAGAGAATAAGATTTGGAGCAATGAGGTGCAGAGATGACAGTGAAGGTAAAGTAAGAGAAATGAGCACAAAAAAAATAAATAAATAAAAACAGAAAAAAAGCAAAGGTAATGAGAATATGCAAAAACTACTTACTTCATAAAAAGGATAGAATGGAGCATTACAAGGGCACAAAAGGTTTAGTAACTAAGGGAAATGTTTAAAGTAAAGGTGTTTGACAAAACGATTATCAGAAAAGAAAAATAAGCATGTTTAAAGGAAAAACCGAGTATGTTAAATACAAAATGGGCATGTTTAGACTAAAACAAGTGCAAGAAAAGTACAATGGACAAGAAAATAGATTAAACAAGTAGAACGAATATCATAAGGGCAAAAAGGGCACATTAAGTGTAAATAAAGCAAGGCAACAGAGTGTGTTTTGGCAAAGTGCTGTTTTGGCATAACTATGGCTTCATATTGTATCAAGGGCATAAAAGTTATTCGAAGTATCTCAAAATGTGTAAAAGTGCTTACAAGTGTGTGCTAATTACTGTACATGTATTCCGAAGAGTTTATTTGTGAGCAAAGTGCAACTATTTTGTGAAGTAAAGTCAAAGTATAGCCATTTCAAAAAGGTTCTTGTGCTTGCTGTGTCTGTTTACAAAGTGCTGCCATTACAGAGTGTTTCTTGCACTATAGAGAATTGTCTAGAAAGGTACCACCATTTTGGGAAATTTCAGTGTGCTGTGTACAGTTTATTCGCAAAGTGCCATTACTTTCAAATGTTATTGACTCTGAGGTTCTCTTGCCCAGTTCATTTGTGTTGTGCAGTTATTTGATATGTTTCTGATACTGATAACAGGTGATTTCTTAGTTTCAAGAGTATTACAGTGCCCGAGAGACTTATTTCACAAAGTTCAGTTACACAGAGGCTTATTGCGCTATTGGACAAAGTATTGGTATAAATTCCTGGCATATGTGTATGTGTTCGTGCTTATGTGCAAAACCTTTCACTGGTATGTGTTAATATGGCAGATGGATTTTAAAAGCCCTTGCCACTTGTATTTCATCAGAATATTGCAGAGAATTGTAGAATATTTGAGCAAGAGTGCAATATTGTTATGCGAGCAGCTTATTCAGATAAAGATGCATGCACCAAGGCATTCATTTTGCTAAACTTAGCTAGGTCAGAGGCCATAGAAAGAGAGCTTTCACATCGGCAGTATATGAGGGAGAAGGTAAAAACCGTCAAATTGTTGCACAGGCTGAATCAAGAGAAGACCCCGTGTATTTGAAGTGGAGGTTCAGAGAAATGTGTAACCCCAGAAAATAGTACACTAGATAGGCATTTGTTTTACATGACAGATCAGAAACCATGGGAAACCTTTGTAGCTTATATAACTGATCTGAGAAACAATATTAAAATGTGTCAGATTTGTGACCTAGGAGATAAGTTAATAAAGGACAGGCTCATGTGTGGCATTAATAATGCTACTGTGAGAAAGATTTTGCTTTGTGACAGTGATTTAACGTTGAGTAAAGCCACTGAGATTTGTCAGATCCATGAAGTGACAGAAAAACACACAAGTATGCTTGCAAGTGACAAGAGCATGGTTTCAGCAAGATTCAGAGCAAATATAAATAGCATGCAACATGTGGCAAACAGAAATAGGCCTACTAAGCACGTGGCAGCCACAACCACTGCTGGCTCACCAGGGAAATCACATAGTGCTAAGACGAGTTCAATTAAAGGAGCATGTTCCTCAGTGCAGTGCAAGCATGAATCAGAAAAACCCAAGTCTAGCTTTATTGTTAATTCTCGCAATTGTGGTGCAAATCATGAGTCTAAAAGAGAGAAATGCTTGGCTTTTGGTTAGCAATGTCACAAGTGTAAAAAATGGAACAATTTTCAAAAGTTTTGCAAATCAAGTAAAGAAAGGTCACACAAAAAAGCAGGTTGATCAAGTGGAAATGCAGCAGTCAGCTTTCTATGTAGGTGGTGTATCAGTAATTGGTGAGAGAGTTGATGCAGTGAATTTATTGGCAAAAAGCAAAGTGTTTTGTACAATCCGGATCAATGGTAAATCCACAGAGCTTAAGGTAGACACTGGTTCAAAGTGCAATGTTATATCAGCAGACACATTTGTTAATGTGAGAACTAACGAACAACTCAATGTAGCCAGTAGTATGAAACTTGTTGCTTATGGAGGTGAAGAAATTCAAACCGAAGGCTCAATGATGCTTTCATGTTATTTGGCCAAGAACTGTTACAACTTGTTATTCTATGTAGTCCAAAGACCAATACAGTCATTATTGGGTCTCAAAGACAGTTTGAGAATGAAGCTGCTTTCTTTTACCAAAGAAGTTCATCACAAAAGTGCATATCCTAGTTCCAATTTTTCTGAAGTCATTTTCTGAGTATGCTGATGTTTTCGATGACAAGTTGGGAAAACTTCCAGTTGTGTATTCCATGAAGTTAGACTCAGTGGTCACTCCAGTAGTCAGACCAGCAACAAGAGTTCCGATAGCTATGCATGATAAAGTTAAGGCTCAGTTGGATAAAATGGTACAGTAAGGTATAATTTGTCCAGTTACAGAACCAACTGAATGGGTCTAATCTATGGTAGCAATTCATAAAAAAAGGCTCAGATAAAATCAAAATGTGTATTGACCCAAGAGATTTGAACAAGGTATTGAAGAGACTGCATTATCCAATGCACACAGTTGAAGAGGTTGCAGCCTTAATACCGAATGCCACTGTTTTCTCTGTCTTGGATGCAAAAAGTTCATTTTGGCAAGTGATGCTTGATCACAAATCCTCATTACTAACCACTTTTGGTACTCTGTTTGGCAGATACAGATTCATAAGATGCCATTTGGAATAAATTCCGCAAGTGAAGTCTTTTAGCATGCAATGGAGCACATTTTTTCAGGTTATCCTTGTGCTATAATAGTAGAAGATTTATTGGTTGGAGGCAATGGTGAAGCAGAGCATGATAAAAACCTAAAAAGAGTTCTAGACAGAGCACGTGAAGTAAACTTGAAGCTCAATCCTCTGAAGTGCAAATTCAGGCTACCAGAAGTTACATATGTAGGTAATTTGTTTACAAGTACAGGCTTGAGACCAGACCCCACCAAGCAAGCAGCTATTCCTGAGATGTCAGCATCAGACAATATTTAAGCTCTACAACGTTTCTTAGGCATGATCAAATATTTAGGCAAGTTTATACCAGACTTCAGTGAGTTGACATCACCTTTAAGAGGGCTAATGTGCAAAAATGTTGCATGGTCATGCATAAAACAACACCAGAAGGCATTTGAAGACCTCAAGCAGAAAATTGACACCCCACCTATTTTAAGATACTATGATGTGAACAAACCAGTAACTCTTTCCTGTGATGCTTCAAAATTTGATCTTGGCACAGTTATTCTTCAAGAGGGCAGACCAGTAGCCTATGCATCTAGAAAACTTACCCAAACTGAGATGCAGTATGCTCAAATTGAGAAAGAGCTTTTGACAATAGTATCTGCATGTTCCAAGTTTCGTGATTATATTTATGGCCAAGCTATTCAGATTGAAACTGACCACCAACCTCTAGTTACTCTTGTAAAGATGCCTGCACATTAATCTCCAGCAAGATTACAAAGAATGATGCTCGGATTGCAAAAGTACAATTTCAAAGCAGTCTACAAGAAAAGCAAACTACTCTATCTGGCTTATACCTTATCCAGATCACCCAGAAATACAACAGAACAACTTGACACAAAGAATTTTGACTTTGACGTGATGGCAGTGCATACTTTTTCTACCACTAGGCTTGATGAGTTGAGAGATCACACAAAGACTGATCCAATTTTGCAAAAGCTCAATCACTACATTAATGTTGGATGGCTATCAAGCAATCTAGTGTACCACCTGAAGTGCAAACCTATTTTCCTTACAGAGATGAAATGGTGATGGAAGATGACATTATTTTAAAATTTCCTAAAATTGTTGTTCCTGCTTCCTTACAATATGACTACATCCAGATTTTGTATTGTGATCACCCAGGTTCCACGTCCATTAAGAGACGAGTGAGAGAACTAGAATTCTGGCCTTCATTACTGAAAGATATTGATAAAGTACATTCTTCTAGTTTAGTATGCAATAGTACTAGACCACGTTTGCAAAGAGAACCCCTTCAGCTAAGTCCAATTCCTGAACTACCTTGGTCAACAGTAGCCAATGATATCCTTGAGTGGAACAATCAACACTACTTGGTATTGATAGATTCTTACTCAAATTGGTTTCAGATTGACTTACTACCTAACTTAACATCTACTACGGTTATTACTAAATTGAAATGTGATTTGTCAGTCCATGATAATCCACACAAAGTTATTTCTGACAATGGTACTCAATTTATTAGTCAGCTGTTTCAGAAATTTGCAAGAGAATGGGACTTTGTACATGTTACTAGCAGTCCTGAATATCCACAGTCAAATTGTCTAATTGAACGTGCAGTGAAGTGTGCAAAGCAATTACTTGAAAGGTCAAAGCGTGACAATACCAATGTCTTTTTGAATTTGCTTAATCTCAGAAACATACCCCATGACAATAGTATCGGCTCACCTGCTCAAAGACTTCTTTCCAGGGAAACAAGAACTATGGTAACTATTAGTTCCAGTTTATTGAGGCCTAAAGCTAAGAACAACAAAACCATCAAGCTTCAATTATTCAAGAGGAGTTCTAGCCAGAGATCCAGTTATGATAAATCAAGCAGATTTCTTTGTCCATTGAGGGAAGGAGAGACAGTGAGAATACAAACGGTGAAAGGTTTGACCAGATTGATCAAGTTACAGGGATATGTGCAAAGACAAGATCCTACCTTGTAGAATCTGAGGGTATGGAGTACAGGTGAAACCGCAAGCATCTTTTTCCTGTACCAGAATCATCGTCGCATTGTTCCTGTGATACAGACTCTGGACCTCAGAACGAACAAGATGTTGTTCCCATTTCAGAGTATGTTTCAACTTCTACTTCTATTCCTGAAGATGTTCCAAACATTTCCATTCTGTAGAGACAGCTTCAGTTGCTAAACCTAATTCCTAGTTTTATGCCACACGATACGGTCAAATATCCAGGCCCAGTGTGAAATACGCATCGACATGGATATAACTGTATATATATATATATATATATATATATCTATATATATATATATATAGTTATATATATAGATAAATATATATATATATATATATATATATATATCTATAGATATAGATATAGATATAAATATATATATATATATATATATATATATATATATATATATATATATATATATATATATACCTAGCATGCCAAATAGATTCATAACATTACATTATCTATTTCACAAAGATGGAGGATGTAGATCAGAGTGTATGTGCTGTATCTTTAAGAAACATATCAAGGACTGAATGTGTACATATAAGTACCAGGCATGTGCTATTCCTAATGCCATTTTGAGAGTGCAGCCAGAGAGTGAGCATGTATGATTGCAGTAGTTAGTTTGTAAATATGTTACATAAGTTAAAGTCAGTACACTTCTATCATGAGGTATTTGTATATAATAAAGCTGGCTGAACAGAACCCATGAATACACTTCTATTGTGTCCAAAGTAGGAGAACGACAAATGTAGAGTAGGAAATTGAGGGTTTCATCAAGGCAGATCCCAAGGAGTTTGAGGAGGTAGACTCAATTTGAGAGTTGTTTATGTCTACAATGTCAATGTTGTTGGGGGATCAGGAGAGTTTTTGTTGTGCACTGAACATTGTTTTGGTTTTGTGGGGGCTGAGAGTTAATCTCTGTATTACTACCCACTGAATGAGTGAGTGGTAGTCAGACTGTAACTGGAATGTGATATCTGAGCGGTTATGACTAGATCTGTAGATGACCATGTCATCCATGTATAAGGTAAGGAAAGGGTGATGGAGGCCACTGGAAAGTTTGTTAATAAACATGGAAAAAAGTAAGGCAACTATCTTGAAACCATTTGGGACCACAGTGAACAGCGGAGAGACAGATAAATCTGGCTTGATTTTAAAATAAATGTGTGTTTAAAAGTCTGTAAGCCATGGAAGGGAGTCTATGTTAATTCTAGTTTCATTCACTGCACCAAGTAGGAGGTCATGGTTGATTAGGTCAAAGGCCTTAGTGAGGTCTGTAAAGCGTGCCCCAATAAAATTGTCTTTTTCTGAGTTTTGCAGCATATTATCCATTAGGGTCCAGAGTGCAGTTACTTGTACTGGAGCTTGACCAGAACTCAAGTTGTGTTTGAGAGAGAAGGTAGTATTGTTGAATGCATTCTGATAATTTTGAAAAAAAAATGTTTCTAAGATCTTCTAGGATGGGTAGAATTGAAATAGGATGAAAGTGGGAGTTATTTTTGGAATGGGTTTATGCAGGGCAGCTTTCCAGATGTGAAGTATGGTGTTTTAGAAATGTCAGAGGTTGTGGATATGGATGGTAGGAGTGACAGGTGGTCCCTAAAGAGACACATGAGCTATTGGATAAGACTGTTAGAGCCAGAGAGGCCTCTGTAAAGATATTGCTTAATAAGAAGCAACTTCTTTGAGGTTCATGCATTTAAAGCAGAAGGGAAGAATGCATGAGGTTGATGAAGTACAATAGATTATGAAGCCTACATGGAGTTTATATGTTTGCATGGTGAGCAACAGTGCTAATTGCATATGCATGCAGCACACCACATTTAAAGGTAAACAAGTGTGGTTTCATGGCCAGTAACACTGTTGCTGGCATGGAAACTGTGTATGGCAACATGGACAATAGCAGTCATGTACACAGTAGGGATTATGTGCAGATTGTGAAGCTGAGCAAAATGAGTTGCCTGAATTATGTGCATATTGTGAAGCTGAGCAAAATGAGTTGCCTGAATGTGAATGTAATATAACCATAGGTCTGAACCAAGCAGAACAGACAGTAACAGGCTCATGAACAACAGTGGACAGAAGCATGCACAATCATGGACAATATCAGAATAATATCACCAGTAATCCCATATCTTCCACATAAAATATGTGACTGTGAGTAATCATAGATGGCTCTGCAAGAACACACTTGTACAGCTATTATGATTTGTCAGCAATCTTTGAGGTGAATAAAGAACCTCCCTCAAAATGTAACATCTGCTGGGGGTGATCGGATAAACATTGTTACACCTGTATTAGAAATAACAAGCCATACTGGCTAGTTGACAGGTGGTTGTACCACTTGGTCTACTCATAGGGGTGTGTTGTCCATACTGTAATTATCTTGTGTATTTGTGTTCGTAATGGAAGTAATCTCCCCATGAGTTTACTTCATCTACCATGTATCCGTGACTGTGGCATTAATACGTCGTGTGTCTTGATACTGTACACATTATACCAATACAACACTTGGATTCAATGATTGTCTACAATTTGCAGTCCTCCACAAAGCTGGTTGGAGAAAGGGTGTTTAAGTCAGTTTTGATGTCTGACACTTAAATAATGGACTGGAAAGGGCCTACCACAGAGCCCTGAGGTACAGAGCTGGTCACTGGACTCTAAATAGAGGTGAGTTCACACACTGCAACATATTTTTCCATCACGCATGTGTTGCAGTTATCTACCAACTTGGTGACTTAGGTGTTTATGGTCACTTGTGACAGTTTCTTTGTAATACCTGACTGTTGATTCGTGTCAGATGCTTTGGCCAGGTCAAGTTACATAAGATGATAGTGTTGTCATCATGAATGTCCTTGTCAACTTTCTTGAAGACAGTGAATAGATGTAACAGACAGGATGCAGCCTGAACAAATCAAGCATGGGTTTAGTACACAGTTGGGATATTACCTGTGTTATTTTACAGAAAGTCCATGATGACTCCTTGGCCTACCTCAAAGATGAGGAGAGTCAGGATGAGTCAATAATTCCATGAAGATGGTCCCCCCCAAGTCAGAAAGATAGATGTTGCTGTATACCCTTCTATGGGAACATGGGCTATTTGGAGGCTGTGTTGACATACGGATCCAACTGAGTCTGGTAGGTCAGGTTTATGTCACACTATAGGTAACCTGTAATGATGTCAGGGCCCATTGCTTCTATTTTATTAGCCATAAACAGCACACAGATGTGCTGCCCTGCTGAGAATATAAATTGAGTAATGTTTGCATGTATACTTTGGCTGATGGTCAGTGACAACAGGGTGGTGACGTGAGACAAACTGTGAGCTAGCAGATTGTCTATGTCCTCTGTGTAGGTATGTCTGCTGATATCCAAGCACAGATCTGTGCTTAGTTGTGTATTCCACTTAGCATTTCATATGTATTGGAATAAATGACTTGTGACAAGACTTCCATATAGTCTTGGTCATTCATCACATTCTACTCACTGTTGCTGTGCACACAGTCGTACAACTGTATCAATGTCACATACTTACATCACATGCACAACATATGCCTATATGTGTTTCATGGGCAAGCTGTGTTTTAGCAGCCTGATGTTATATCAGGACACATTAGAGATCAGTTGTTTGTGACTCATGCAAAACATTTCCTGACTCAAATGGTAAAAGTCACACTATTTCTGCCACCTCAATAATACATTAGTATATCAACACAACTGTACATACAATGAATTCCACAAGGTTGCAATTGCTTCAAAACATGTGATACATTGGATGTATCACAGCATGACAACCATGTGTATTAAATAAGACTTACATGACTATGTAATCAGTATGAACTGAAATTGATATCAATCACAGAACCCAAGGGCAACAGCACAAGTATGACTTTTACAGTGCTGCAAGACAATTTATTGTGGTTGACATCAACATTGGATATAAAAGAGAAGATGTTGGGAGGCCTGTCTAAAATGGATGGCTAGCCATATACAACTGTCAGGATATAAAAGAACTGTATGTTACCAGATTGATGAGTGTGCAAAGTGTAGCATTTGCTGTTGTATTCCCAATGTGCAGGTGTACCTTAAAAAGACAACAAACAGCTGTCCACATTACTACATGTATTAGAAAATCTGAATGTGTATTGTCAATATAAAGATGTACATGATATGTAAAAAAGCATTTTTAGTTATTTCTATAGTGTAGTTGATGTATTTGGGAATAAGTAGTGAGAGATTAAGTTTCAAGTGCATGGGTGCAGGTAACAAATGTCTACAGTGTAAATATGTGTTCTTTCCTTTGTTTGTGTTTTAGATGTATTTTCATGAGATGAAGACTAAATGAGCAGTAAACATCAGTAATTCATGCTATTGTGCACTTTCTGTAGTGCACTGCCAAGAAGTTGATTTGCCTGATCAATGGCAAAATGCTTGTGCATGACAGATACACATTTATTCTGCTTTCCCCATTTGCACATAGTTAAGAGGTGAACAAAAGCTGGTCTGTGCTTCACTGATAAAATTATGAGAGTTCTATTGATTTGTTTACCTCTCCATAATCATGCAAGTGAAGAGGCATGGCAGTCAGCAGCACGGCTAGTACTAAGTGTAAGAAACACACCTTAACCTAGCTGACTCTGTTGCAGCAGGTTTAAATACATTGACAGATTCCTTTTGGAGCCCAGATGATATAGGGTTCGAATCCAGGTGCATCTAATATTTTTAAATATGTATTTATAATCCAATGAAATAATTCTTTATTCTGCTTGCACTGTGTGTCACCTTAGCACAGCATGTTTCAGCAGCATTGCACGGAGGTAACCAGACTACTAAAGAGGAGTTCACCATCACTCAGCATTGGTGAGCAGTGCCAAGCTCTGCACAAAGACAGAGGACAAAAACTGAAGGTCTTCATTGTTTTTTTTTTCAGTTATGTATGTGTTGTGCGATTCTATTTTTTTGACAAGATTAGAGGACTTAAAATGAAGTAGATAGAATAGTGGTGAAACTGGGGGCAAGCAGGGGAAAGAACGAAGGGAAAGCAATATAGGAATGTTCAGGAGGGAGGTAGAAAAGAAGCATAGCTATCCACTTCAACTTTGTAAAATGAAAATATGTACAGAATATTAGCTCACTTTGAACTGTCACTTCAACAAAGAGGAGTGATAATGCAATAATGCTGTATAGCCAATGGGACTGAATCAAGTGTGTCAAGAAGACACGTGCAAATTGGAAAACTATGTATGGGACAACATTTTTTTTTTTCGTGGGACAGGTGCCCTTTTTTTTTTTTTAACTTCAGTAAGAGGAATGTTGGGAAAGGGACATAGGTATTTCTGGATCAGGTAAGTATGACAGGTGTAGAAGCAGATGCAAACAGGACAAACAAGGCAAAACACAGGGACAGTGAGGGACACGGCAGGTTGAGGGATACCATGATTGGGGTTAGGGAGGGGACAATGGATGCCTATGCCCATCAAACATGGGGACAGTAAGAATCTAGCCCTCACCAGCAGAACTTTCATCACTGTCTTCTTACTCCGCTCGCTGTTGGAGTGATCGACATCTTCTCCTACAGACCATAAGTGAGAGCATCTTCTACATCTGGTATAGTTGTGCACCAATAGTGCTGCGCATGACCCTACTTACCAAGCCTGGCAGCTCCTGACAGGTGATAAAATCCCAACCTCGGCCAGTACTCTCAGAGGGTACCACAGCACCAGCTGCCTGGGTAGTGCTACCTTATGCGGATAGCCCAGGTAGTGCAGGGGCAGCTGAGGCAGTGCTGCTAAGTTGGGTCCCACATGTGCTGAGCATTGGTGCAGAAACTGGTGGAGTCAGGGCAGGCTGTGCCACAGTTGTTGGCCTACCTCCCTGTGCTGTAAAGCATTTTTTGATTTGTCAGAGATGGATGACACAGAAACATTTTGATGACACATAGAAAAATTAAAAAAAGAGAGATAAAGGTTGGGGTAAGAGAAAAAAAAAGAAATAATTAGTACCATCATATGTGACATACAATTCATTATCACAATAACAAAGTATTTATCTGTACTTTTACATTTAAGAATACTTAACAACTACAAACTCTAAGTAATGATTGCTCAAAGTAAGCCTTGCAATGTGCATATACTGCACATATGCTTGGTCAAATTATACAGATTACGTTAACAGCAGAGCATTTAAGCCACTTCTGTTGAAATTAAATTATGAAACATTTTTAAAAGATTTTACTATATATTTGTTACTTTAGGTATTTGAACCCACAACATCTGACTATAGTATTAGAGTTGACTCCTACAGTTGCCTTGTGTTACAGACTAAAGCATGCATGCTTGCTTTTACAATTAGGATATGTATGCTTAATTTGCTACTACTGTATAGAAGATCAATACTTTAGCTAAAATAATAGTCATTTTGTGCTGCATACATACCCCTTGCTTCCCCCAGTAGCTCTAGATGCTCAGCATAGGCCTCCTTACTTGCCATGATCTCTTGCTTGGCTGTTGAATAAAAAGAACAGAACAAGAAACAAGCATTAAGCATACCAGTCTTGCACATATGCAGCTTCCTATCTAGTTTTAATTCTGTTTTTCATCTATCCTTACACAACTGTGGGATGTCAGCAATCCTAAGCTCATCCAGCCACTGGTAAAGTTTATATGCTTGTTCCTTTTGGGATCATTATTGTGATGCCTACACTGTTCTCCAGTGCAGGGAATGCCAATCACACTGGAGACAGCCTTGGACAGACTATTCCATACCTCTGACCTGTACTGGGAGCCAGTATACTACCCCTGCAAGAGCCTTCAGCTGTGATGGTTTACAAAGAGTCCCATGAAAATTCTAGACTCCTCAACACCTCACCTCTGTGCCGTAAATTGGGCACCTTCCCTTCTACCAGACATGTCCGACCAGGGAAAACAGTAATAGTTAAGAAAGATTTCAAACCAATGTGCATTGTTGCATTTACTATTAGTTTGCAAACCTGGGCAACTATGTCAACCAAGTTTGTGTGACATTAATTGGAAAGAAACAGTCCCCAAGAGAGAGGAAAGCAGTTTATGAACTGAGAAGGGTAATGTGACAAATGGCATTAGTTTTTGGTTTGGATGCTGCTGTACCTGTGACCTGATTTAATTTAACTTTGCAGACATGTGTTGGTGGTATAAATTATATAACCTGACATATTTGTGGTGTGACTTTGCACACTGATAAAATTAACTTGTACAATTTGGGATTCAAACCTATGCATGGGAAACAAATCATATTCTTCCACATAGGTGGTTTCTTATCCTTGCCACAATATATATATATATATATATATATATATATATATATATATATATATATATATATATATATATATATATATATATCTATATCTATCTATCTGTATATATATATATATATATATATATATATATATATATATATATATATATATGGATTCCTATTACAAGAACGAAAGTTCACTACTTCGAACTTGTAATAGGAAGCCTCACTTCTGCGAAAGTTCACTTTAACAAAAGTGAACTTTTGCGTAAGTGCACGTCACCGAAAACACTACAGCACAGTGAAGGGCATAAAAACCATGCTATGTCCTCCACTATGGTGTGATAGTCACGGACCTTAGGGTTAGGGCATGGGTTAGGGTAAGGGGATAGTTAGTAAAGCTATCCCCTTACCCTAACCCATACCCTAACCTTAAGGTTCGTGACTATCGCACCATAGTGGAGGACATTGCTCTGTCCTTCACTGAGCTGCAGTCGTTATGGACCTTAGGGTTAGGGCACAGGTCATGGTAAGGGGATAGCCCTATGGGCTATCCCCTTACTATGACCCGTGCCCTAACCCTAAGGTCCGTGAGTACTGCACGGAAGCTCAGTACAACACCCGTTCGTTGTACTGAACTTTGTGTAAGTGCACTTTCGATTAAGTGCACTTTTGCTGCAGTGAGCATTCCATGCACTATTTCGAATTAGTGAAAATTCGATCTCGTGTATGGAACCCACATATATATATATATATATATATATATATATATATATATATATATATATACATACTTATATATATATATATATATATATATATATATATATATATATATATACATATATATATATATATATATATATATATATATATACACATGATAGACTGAGGTGTTAACCTAGTACATGTGTGACCTGACAAGGTCCTGGTTTATACATTCATGTGTGTATGATTATCATTGAAGTCTGAAGGCCATGCAAGGCCAGAGAAGACAATTATAATTGCAGAAACATAATATTAAGTATGCCATCAATCACACATATAATTCATATGAGCTCCACTGCTATACATACTTATTGTTATTTATAATTATGTTTGATTTTTTTTTATTAATTTTTATTTAAATTGAGTGGTCAAGCATTAATACAATTGGGAGTGTGCTTGATTAGAACCCAGGCTCACCTATTCTGCATCCCTATACTTACATCTGCCGCCACTGAAACAGCTAAGAAACAGATGTATATTTTCATATTCATTATTAAATATGACTGTAACCACTGTGCAACACCACTTAGAGTGCTTGCACTGTGACAAACTATAGAGGATACATTGTATCCATTTTGAAATTGTCTACTGTCTGCTTCCTGTCTGCAGCTGTTCTAAACCTGCAGGTGTTGGGGAAGGTTGCTAACTGCTGTGTAACACTGTTTAGCATGTTTGAGTGATGGAAAGCAAAAGATACAACAATGTATCCTTTTTGAAATCAAGAATGTCTGCACCCTGTCTGCAGGTGTTCTGTCTGCCTTGTGTGTGGGCCATTAGGTCAGGTTTACAGGAAAGTAATTGATGAGTAAAAGTGACAAGCAAAGCTCACATTGTTTTATCCTTGTGAGCAGTGTTTATTATGGGACATAAACCATGATTTACATATAGTATATACACTGTGTGGATTATGTATTGTTTATCACAGAAGTACATTACATGACATTTATTGTATTTATCCATTTCCCATGTTCACAGTAAGGTGTGCACCCTGCAAACAGTGGTGTTTAAGAAATATATATATAAAACAAACATTAAAAATAAATGCTAGTACACATAAAAGATTTTTACACAAGCCTGTATTTGAACTCTTACACCAATGAACCTACAAAACATAGCATGAGTGTCTTATCCCTGTTTGCCACAGAAACAGCTTTGCAGCAGGAATAAAAAACATTGTACATAAAAGCAAGTCCCAAATCATCTACAGTATTAACAAGACATATGGCATTTGTACACATCTGACTTGTTTGTACATGTGCTAATTCAGATGTAGTACAATAAATCATAATTCAACCATTTATGACTGTTTGCAGCAACGCAGCTCTGTCTTATCTTTGTATGGTGTTCATTCTTCACTTATCTGAGCAGTAATCTGAGATAAGCAATCTATAAGGCCTTCTGCATCATTGTCTGTACAATGTATGAGAATATTAAATGACAATACTGTACAGTTTTCAACAATGGCAGGGGAGTTTGGATATTAGTGAACAGAAACTGAGAAATGTATTCTTTTTTTTCACATAATTTTTTTATTTTTTTCAAGCAAAGTAATGATAAACTTTTACATTTCAATCAAGAATAAATTATACTGATACTTACAAATGTACAAATGGCCTCAAACCAGGTATGCAATAAACAAAAGGAAAAAAAGAAAAGGGAAAAGCAAATTGAAATACACAAACAGAGAAAGTTGCACACGATTAGAAAGAGTCATTTTACTTCATCACTTAAGAAAGTAAATTTAAGTCCATTTTAAGTGTCTCAATAAGGGACATAACTTTCTCCCAGAGATTATTAAGCCATTTCCTAGGAAAGATTCTCATTTTCTTTACTTTGATTTCCAGCTGTGCTACATCTTTCAGTAGGATTAAAAAATCATCTAAGGTTGGAGTGGAGGATGTCTTCCATTTCCTTGTGATACATTTCTTTGAAACTACCATTATAGTCCAAAGTAGATAAATGTCTTTGTTTTTTAAACAACAGTTTCATTTATTTTCAGAAGAATTAGTGACTTTGACAAAATAAAGGAATCTGTAAAAATGTCTTGCAAAAAATCATCAATATCTTCCCAGAATTTCTTGATAGGAGTACATTCATACATAATATGAGAACAATCAGCATTACATTTTGAGGAACATCTCCAGCAAGTTATGTCATTAGAATTGGAGAATCTAGCAATTTTGTTGGGTGTATAGAAAGCTCTATGCAAGAGTTTCCATGAAAAACTTTTCCAAATTTGTATATTGGAGGTTAATTTAATAGAATATAATAAGCTGGATTTATTCTCATTTGATAACAAGAATGGATATTCTTTAGTGAAAATTTTCCAGAACTTCTGATTAGGAATGGCCCTTGTAATTTATAATAATTTTATAAAGATTTGAGGTTAAATTTGTCCAATTAAAGTCCCTGTAAATTACTTCATGTAAAAAAATATATGAGTTTAGGAATGGAATCTAAGGAAGAACTTTTTATTGTTCTGCATAAATCTTGTGCATAGGGAAGTAAACCATTAAGAGCTAACCAATCAGAATTTGCTAAGTCAAATCTATTAATTAACTGCATTGCATCCATGACTATCAAGCTTTCCATACATTGGAACCAGCAAGTAAAATGTTTCGCTTCCCAAGTATTAAGAATATTTGAAGGAATGTTATTGAAGAAATTTTTTTGTAATTTTAAAGGGAATTAATAGCTGTAACCATAATTTAATACCAATATTATTATTTACAAAACTCCGGAAAATATTGTAAATATAATTTATATAGTTTAGATTGGTGGGTTTTGTAGAATTGTATTGCAAGTTAACACAGATAATATGCCAGAGTTTATTCGTATGTTCATTTAATCGTAAGTTTTTTGTCAATTTACTTTCATTTAGGAGTATAGTAGTATGTAAGGTCTTCCATGCAGAAGAATATTTTGGATCAAACCAATTTATTACTGTTTTGAAAATAGAAGCTTTAATATAAGATTCTGAATCAGGGGAAGTTAATTCCTCCCATTTCCCAAGGTCTGATATGATTTAAAAAGGTTATCCTATTCTTTTTTGGGTACCAAAGAAAATTTATAAAGATCTTATTTAGTTCTTTTAAAAGCATTTTGCTGGGGGTTATAGGGATAGCTAGTGGGATGTGACTTACCTTTGGGAGAACAACCATCTTTATTAGCTGCAATCTGTCCTCAAATGTTAAATACAATTTATTCCATTTCCCAACTAGTAATTTTATGGTATTCACAATATTACTATAGTTGGTAGATAAAGTTAAATCTAAGTTTTCACATAAAACAATCCCCAGATATTTTAGTGAGGGGACCTGTTTTCCAATTATTTGGTTTATGTTGATCTTAGAGTTGTTTATTTTATTTAACAATATATGATTTGATTTAGAACTATTGACTTTTAAACCTGAGATATGATAGAACTTTTTAACTATTAAGTTTAATTCATGAATTATCTAAGGTGAGTAGTATATCATCTACAAAAGGCATTATTTTGGAATTAAATTGATCAAAGAAGTTAATACCTTTAATTTTGGGGTTAAAACAAATTGCTGAAGAAAAAAGTTCTATTGCTAATGCAAACAACATTGGGGACATAGGACACCCCCTGTTTGGTACCAATAGTAATTTCAATAGCCTCAGATGTAAATGCATCTAATTTTACATAGGCCAAATTGTCTTTATAAATATTTTTATTAAAGTAATGAATTGCATAGGGAAACCATAAATTTGTAGTATTTTAAAAAGATAATCCCAATTTAGTGAATCAAAGGCTTTTTCAATGTCTAAAGTGAGTATTAGGGCCTCAAGTTTATCTCTATTTAAAATATCTATGATGGTTAAAATTCTTTGAAAGTTATCATGGGTGTGTCTATTATGAAGAAAACCAGTTTAGTCATCACTTATGACATGGATGAGGGATTTTTTTAATTCTATTAACCAAAATAGGCATAAGTATTTTATAGTCATTATTAAGGAGTGAAATTGGTCTATATGAACTGCATAAGGTGAGACTTTTACTTTCTTTTAATATAGGGGTGATCAAAGAATATCTCCATGAATGTTGAATTGCACCTTGAGAATATGTTTCATTTAGTGCTTTTTGCATAATTATTATAGCAGAAGCTGGAAATAATTTATAAATTTCCGTAATGATTCCATCGATGCCTGGAGCCTTGTTACTCTTACTTTCCTTAATTTTTTCATTAATTTCTTTAAGAGTGATTTGTTTTTGAATGTTTAGAATTAAACTCTCTGGTATTTTATTTATATTTGAGGTATCCAAGTCTAGGTCTGAGTTATTATGATGTAAATCAATATTATTGTAATGTTTTGTAAAATGAACTCTAAAGGCTTCCAAGATGTCACTTACATTTGAAACATTTTTATTATTTCTCCCCTCATGAATTCAATTTTTGATATTATTTTTAGTGGAACGTCTTTTTAATCTCATTGCAAGACTATGCATATATTTGGGCGAGACAGAGAAAGAATTTAGTTTTAATTTTTCCAAAGCCAAATTGGTTTTGTGACTTAAGATATCATTGTATTTTTTTATTTAATTCCCCGATTTCTTTTTTTTTTGCAACTGAATCTATCACATTCTTAGAGTTAATTTCTATGATTTGTTTTTGAATATTAACTAATTCTGATTCCCATTCCTTTGTTTTGTTATTACACCAAGAAATAATTTTGTCATATAGATAAGCCTTTAGGGAATCCCATAAAATAAGAATATTTATATCACTAGTATAATTTGCATCTAAGAAGTATTGCATTTCCAAATCCAACCATGGTTTAAACTGTTTTAATTTAGTGATGTAAGCCAGGATTCTTTTAGTAAAGGTCAATCTCTTAAAGTCCATTTGAAATTTAAGAATGAGTGCATTATGATCAGATAAGGGGCAGGGGATTATAGAAAATACTGATATTTTCATTTTTAAATCTTGGGATACAAATATTTTATCAATTCTCATTTGGGTATTGAATCTATAATCACTATGAGAAAATGATAATGAATTATCTTTCCTAAGAGAAAATGTGTCTAATAATTGCAAATTATCTATCCGTTTCTTAAGAGTTCTCCCTGTAGAAGTAATATGGGAAGGTCTTTTATTAGTAGTCTCCAAAGTATCTAAAGTACAGTTAAAGTCCCCTCCCAAAATTAAATTACCCTTTGATTTTTTATTGATGAGATCCATATGCTTTTTAACTGTTCCTATAACCATACCAGGGAACCAATATAGATTCACCAATGTGCAAATTCTATTACAGAATCTTATTATTACAATTGATAAAAGACCATCTTTGTCTTCATAGTTATAGATAACTTGAGGATTGGAGACACTTTTCCTCCATAGTATTAATACCCCTCTAGTTTTTTTGCTATATGATTAATTGGATAACATTAGAAATCCATTTGGATTCCAAATGAAGTTATCATTAGCTTTAAAGTGAGTTTCCTGCAAGAATACCACTTGTGCTTTATTTAATTTAAGATATTTAAGTAAGTTGGATCTTTTCCTTGGGTTATTTAAACCATTAATGTTCAAAGAAAGCAACCCTATGTCCATCTTAATTATTGACTATTGAAGAATATTTTAATCGGATATAGTGACAAGATATTTTGATACTTCGGTGCTATATAACTTTCAGAAAAAAATAAATCTAAAAAACTGATTAATGAATCCCTTTGAATTATGTAAAATAGAACTGAAAAGAGGCCATAAAAATAGGAACATATATATATATATATATATATATATATATATATATATATATATATATATATAAAATAGTAGATAATCTCAAACATGTGTACAATCAAAAACTCAAGATAACCTTTTATCAGACATGGAATGAAAATCATTCGCAGTCTGAGAGAACTACAAGGTTCAGTCAGATTAACCCTCATTACAGAAAATAAACCTAACTTTATTGAAAGAATAGAGACTCCAATAAATGTAACTCTGGAAAATGCAAGGTAGATTACTCCTCAGCATGAACAAGTGATTTTTAAATCACTAACACATATGAAAAAAGCTTATCGAGAATAAACACTTAAAATATAATTCTAACTATAATGTTTATCATAGTTGACAATTGTATGTGATAAAGCAAGTAAACAATTTTATATTGAGCACATATTTGTATAATACAGATAGAACATCAAGAAAAGTGTTACCATAAACCTGTTTCCTTCCAACATTAGTAAATCCCATTATGCTAACTATTTCATTTAGTACTTGGGTTATGAGATACATTATAGTATGCATTGTGGCGTATAATAACAGTAATAACAACTATAAGCCTGGGTTTCTGCTTTTTACAAAAATATTTGGGAATGATATCTACCACAGCCTATGTGTTATATCCACAACAGTAGAGTGCTAGTGCTTTCCTACAACTTCTGACTTGCTGCAGTACACTTGCATAATAGAAACAATAAATCACTATCCTATAAACAATGAATCAGCATATTTCTAAGATATCTACATTCAGTCAATTGAATTAGATTAAGAACAGGGATCACAGTAATCTGTGTATATAAAAAAAAACCCCAAAGATGAATACAGTTGCTGTTAAAACATTGTTGTCAAGATATCTTGCCTGTAAAATAAGCTTGAATCAAACTTATTACATTGCATTCCAAACTCCAAGAAGAGAGTTTAATTGTCATTAATTTAGAATATACACTAAAATGCCTAATTATTATATCATACATCAGATGAAAGTTTTTTTCATGGAATATGATGCAATGTAAGGACAGAAACCTACTAAGATTTTATATACCCTTTCCCATTTGAGAAAGTAATTATTTCCCATTTCTTACCAAACAATCCTTAATACAATCAGACTAATATAAAACATAAATGACTACAAGTGCATAAACAGTATTCAATTTAATTATATACCTGAAACCCGTAGCTGAGTTATTTATGAAAGAAGAACAGCATATATATGTGTTTGAAAAAATAATATTAAACTAAATACACATAAGAACCTCGGAATTTCCTTGCTTTATAACTTTGAAAAACCTTTTTGTTCAAAGAAGTTAGGAAGGTTAAAAAATTACTATCTCTTTAAGAGATTGAGGAAAATGTAGAGGGGGCGTGTACCTTAACAAAGCAAAAGTGTTTTCCTGTAAACTCATATCAAAAACTGTGTAGAACCAAATACTGAATCCCTCAATATCCAGAATAAATCCCATTGAACACTCACAAAAGGGTGCAGTTTGCAGTGCCAGTCTGTGTGGGAAATCCTCCCACGTTCTCAAGCAAAGAAAGCAAGCAAGTGATAACTATCACTGGGCATTATCACAACACTGCCGATGCCTTCCTAAGGCTCCCACCCCATTCAAAGACACACTAAGAGTCTAAACGAGACAGCTGTGTCACACTAGAATGTAAAAAAAAAACGAGTACTTAGTAAAAGGAACCCAGCAAGTGTGACACACAGCAGTCAGACCCTTAGAAACCAAAAAAGGCTACACTTCTTAGATCTAAGACATTAGCTGACACCCTATCTTGTACCACTTGTGTCAAAAGCCAAAGCTTCTCTGCTTCAGAAAAGACACGGCAAATTCCTGAGGCTGTTCACAAATGCTGAAGCAAATAACAAAATAGGATTGCTACAGATTGGTGCCAATGCTAATCACTCCACCATACACACAGCAAGTCCTTCCAACATCCATAAAATAATCAGAATACTCAACTCAATCTAGCTTCTAATAAGGCCATCTTTCCCATGGAAAATATATGACAGCTTTGCACAGACATAAAGGAAGACAATACATATGTTTTGTAAAGCCTGCATTATCAAATATGGCCTTTTATATGTTAAATCATTAACACTGAGCTAATGTGCTTTCATGGCAAACAGCATGATGATCAAAGAGATCAGAAGGTATAAAAGGTTTAAACAGCAACAGAAGTATAAAACATTACTTTTCCCATAAGTTTTTGATTGCATCAACCCTGTGTAGAGCACATGTGATCAGATGAATAAAGCAACTCTTTCTAAGAACATTTACAGAACAAATCCATTTTCTTACACCACAGGTGACATGAATATTGTCAAAACAAACTAGTGGCAAAAATAATAAGCATGTAAATAGGAGACAGTTTATGTATACACAATCAGATAAAGGAGGTGTTTAAGAATGAATAGAAAGCTAATGTCATGCTGAATGAATCGTACGGGACTATGTGATTAGATATAAATGTATGAGAGGGTTTGCCAACATTGGATAGCTTATAAGAATGTTAGAAACTTCGTAGAGGATTATCAGTGGCAACATAAAGAAACAGGTTGAAGAACATCAGACTGAGCAGAATGTAAGGAAATGCGATAAGCGCATTTACATTTTTGCGATGTGAACAGGGAAGACAATTAGCAAGTCTCGAGTATGAGAAAAACATTTTTTTGAGAGAGGTTAGAAAGAAAAAAAAAGTGGTTTAACTGAAAACACATGGCTGCACTTTATGTAATAATTCAATAGAGACAAGAAGCAATCAGAATTACCAAAGGGCTTGTTTAATTTTAAAAATTATAATAAATATATACATAAAGCTCATATACCAATTATGAAGTAAAAGAAAACGTAAAAATATACTTAATGAAATCAGAAACCTTCTGTGTATTTCACTGTTAGATTTCAAAGTTTAGGATGTATATCAGGTATTTTCTTAATCATCACTTTCCTACAGTTTCCCAACCCAAGATAATGTTTAATAGCAGTGTTAGTTAGACTGTTAAAACCAGACTATTGAATATAAGTAGTAAATAAACCACAGTATGTTTATGAAGCAATGTCTAAGTGTAATGAAATTAGTTAAAAGCTTGAGAGACTAGATGAACAATATATACTGTATTATTATCAATGACATTTAGTTTTAGTTGAATCTTTAAGAGAAGCATTAGAGGTGGTAATTTTTATATCAGTTCTTTGCTTTTTTTTTCTTCACATCAATCCAAGTATTTTTCTCAGGAGATCTTTTCAGTAAGGTGGTTGATGACCAATCCATCTCCTCTGGAACTGTCATTATGTTATTATTTTTTATGAAAGTAATTGCTTCCTCAATGTCATTAAATGACCTCATTTCATTTGAAAAGAAAATCCTTATCTTTGCAGGATAAGCAAGTTGGGCTTTTATTTTATTTTGCTTGAGTAACTTCACAAGTGGCAAAGCTTTTTTCCTCATTTCTAGTACTCTAGAGGAAAATTCATTATCAAATCTGATTAGATTCTGATTATACTTCAGTGGGCTTTTCCTCCAAGTACTTTTAAGCACTAGTTCTTTGTCAAGATAGGAAAGAAATTTTACTATAATAGATTTGGGTGAGGAAGTAGAAGATGAAGGAATAGGTTTCCCAATAGCTCTATGAGCATGTTCTATACCATAGCTTTCTGCTACCAATAAGAGAGAGGTCACTGAGCAGAGGGGCAAAGAATCAACAGATGAGAGGGAGAAGTGTTACATGAGGAAAAAGGAAGCTACAGGAAGAAGGGGTGAGTCCTTATATGATAAAAAAAGCATTCAACAAAGTAAGAACTTAATAGTTAATTTATCCACACATGTTTTAACAGTGGATGAAGTAAATGTATTACAAAAGTGACTCTCCTTCATACCAGCAATGGATAGTGACATTACTAGTCTGATTTTGGACTTAAAAATGTTTACAAGGAATTTAATGCTCAAAATGATGTTTGGTAATAATGAATGTCAAGAAAATGTGTTTAAGAAACCCAGTTTATTTATACTTAAGCAGCATTCACTGAGTAATGCATTTGAACAGTTGTGTATAGAAGAACTTTATAAAACCTATTATGAACAGGAAAAGAAAGAAGCTAAGTATAAATGGAATAACTTAACAGCAAATGAATACAAAGCGATGTTAGATTTACAACAGTACCCTCATATTGTAATTAGACCAGCAGATAAAGGGGGACAGGTCGTGCTGTTAGATAAAGATGTTTATGAAAAGACAATGAATGAAATGTTAAAGGACACACAATTCTATGAATGTAGTAGTGATGTACACATGGAGCAAATGATATGTAAAGTCAATAGTAAGTTAAAGGAACTGCATAGTTTGGGTCTCATGGAGGATAGTCTGTTCAGATATTTTGAGATAACCAACCCCACTATTCCTATAATTCAAGGACAACCAAAAATTCATAAAAATAAGGAAAATCCCCCTATGAGACCCATAGTAGCGGGAAGAAATTGGTGTACTGAATCCATATCCATATACTTGGAAAAGAAATTAAAATCCCCTCTTAAAGACTTCTGCAACCATTTTAAAAGATACTGAACACTTTATTAAGGACCTATACTCCCTATATATGCAAGAAGAACAGGAGATAGGGAAGTGTTTGTTAGTTACACTGGATGTGACTTCATGATTTACTGTTATTCCAAATGATATAGGGATTAAATATGTCAATAAAATGATGACTGAAGCTGGTGGGTATACTAAAAATGAAATGGAATTAATACAAGCCCTACTATATTTGGTCTTAGAAAATAATGTTTTTATGTTTGGAGAAAATATCTACTAGCAAAAAAATGGAGTAGCAATGGGCACCTCATGTGCAAATACATATGCTAATATTGATATGGCTGTATGGGAAAATGAATATATAATAAAAGGAGCATCGAATAATAACATCATATTTTTCCATAGATTTGTGGATGACCTTTTTCTTTTATGGAGGGGTACTATAGAACAATTAAAAGAGTTTGTATTATATTTAAATAAGACTACATATTTTCTTAATTTTACAGGGGCTTGTTCTAAACAGGAAATAAACTTTCTAGATGTCACAATTTTTAAAGAAAATGAGAACCGAATTTGTGCAAAAATGTATAGGAAAGAATGGCATGTAAATAAATTATTGAGTAATGATAGCATGCACCCAAAATTTGTCTTTAAAAACGTTACACAAAATCAATTCTATAGAGCTTTTAGATTAAATGCTAAAAGGGAAGACTTTGAACATCAAATTAATGTTACAAAGAATGAATTAAAGGAAAGGGGATATAGAGAATATAGTATTAATAGAAGTTCTAATTGAATAAAAGAACTAAGACATAATAAAGCTAAACCATATTTTTCAGAAACTGTAGAACATATAAATGAAATGAGTAAAAATACCTTTGGGGCTAAGGACCTAAGGCCATGTTTTAATTATTCAAGGAATATCAGAGAATATACCAGTATTATAAATAAATATTGGAATATTCTGACTGTAGATGAACAAATTAATACATTTTTGAGTTCAACACCACAATTCACATTTAAAAATAATTTATCCTTGAAAAGAAGATTATGTACTAGTAGAGCAATAAAAGTTCCACAGTCAATAATAGGAACAGTGCCATGCAAGCAATGCACTTGGTGTAGTTATATAACAACAGAGAAGGAATTTAAACATCCAGACATAGGCAAAGTATGCTATCTAAAAGTTAGAGCTGATTGTAATACGAAGCATGTAGTGTATTTGGCTAATTGCCAAATATGCAATAAATTCTACGTGGGTAAAACAGATAGACCCCTTAAAGATAGAATAAGAGAACACATATACTATATTAGGAAAGGGAATATTGCTAATGCTTTGGCAAAGCATGTAAAAGAAACCAATACTCAGCACAATTTTAAATTTTGAGTATTAGGTATTATTAATGAAAATAAGAGAAAGGGAGACATTAGAAATAAAACAGAGACTATGGAAGTAGAGTGGATAGTAAGGCTCAGGGCAAATGCAAGACATGGCCTTAATGATGTTATTCCATTGAGACCAGTTCTAAAGCATAGACCACTATGTAGATAGTCTATATCTTAGTTTTTTTAGTATTTTAGTATTTTTATAGGTTTATTTAAAAGTTTTATTTATTCATATATATTATGTTATGCATTAGAATTTGGTATTCTTGTAGAAAATAGTTGAAGTATTATTTATATATTTTTATATGTATTTATGTAATGCATTAGAAGGGAATGAATGTAAAGTAATATGGCTTTAAGAAGTAATTAAGCTGAATAATTTTGGATATAAAATGGGTGTGCTTACTAAGATGATTCATGCACCTGAAGAAGCCTAATGGTGAAAGTGCTTGTGTGAGTTCCTTACTATTAAATAAGTTTGTTTTTAAAGAAGCTGGAGCCTGGTCTTTGCCTAGCGAATTTCTGTGTACTTGTTCTTTGGAAATTTGGTGAAGACACCTAGTTGCTGTTGGGTTGTTTGTTCATATAACTTTTATAACTTGTTCATTAACACTTTTTTGATTTTGACCATGTGGTTTCACAACTGTGACACTTTGGTTTTGCTGTAGGTTAATAGGAGTCTAAATACTTTTTCTTTTTGGCTGGGGTCTAGTTGCAGCAGCAGCATAGACTTGTGTCTGTTGCACATACATATGAATAACAGCAACTGCAGCCCCTAACTGCTCATGTAGAGTACCTCCCATGTCTGTATTCCAATGGGTTTTGGAATTTGCAGGGAAAACCTACCATGAGTCTACTTGATTGCTTTTCAGCTTATTGAATAGCTCCTCCATCCTGAATTGGTTGATTAGCATACAATTCTATTGCTTGTGCTGTAATTAGCATGCCATGATGTTTACCATTGTTGCTCAGCTCTACACACAGTGTAGAACTGCTTACTGAATATGAAACAGTGAGCTACCGTGTGTGCATCATGCCATGATGTGAACATGGTTTTAGCGGACCATGTAGGCTTTATTGAATCTGCACCTTAAGAATATCTCATGGAATATACAGTTAGGGCCAAGCAGTCACTACTATCTCCTCTCTCTGCTACCCAACTTTCATAACTTGTCACCCCATTACAATGCCTATCTTTTCCATCTATCTTTCCCTGTCATTTTCTAAGGCATAGGAAAGATTTATAACTCAAGTATGCAATGTTTCATCTGCTGTTGGATGCAAATGCAGTAAATGGTATGCATATGTGACATACCAGCTGTAAATAAATAAATATTTGCCACTAATATGTTGTCTTAATCATGACAATACTTTTAACAGTGTCAGATAATTACATAATTCCTGCTGTATATGTATTCTTAACTAACACACATCTATCTTTAAGCTACAAATTTTATTTTTGTATCTCAAATGATAGACAAGATATACTGATGTCAAACTATTTGAAATCTTCAACTTACATAGCGTGTTTTAGTAAGTTACACTATAATTTGTGTGTGTAGGAGGCACTTCCTCCAGTCACCCCTAAAAATAGATACTACTCAGTAGGATCAACCTGATGAACAAAACATACATACATACATACATAAATAAATAATTTGTTAAATGAATAAGCATTTGTCAGATATCTCAGAATTTTCTGCTGCAGCTTTCATCTAGCTAGATTCTTAATCTGTCTACCAGTATAGGTAGTTTACAGTCATTATGAAATTAAGTACTGATCATTGCTGGATCTGAGGACACACCAATTGAGCTAAGAAGTGAAGTATTAACTGGAACACAGCCTCTGTCAGGATTCATATGGGAGTAACACTGTGGAACAGTCATGGCTTCTAGATTCTTCAGCACTTCTTGTCTCTCAGTGTTACTGCATCAGTCATTTCAGTACTCTATGATAACAGTCCTGTTTTATGTATGTATATTCTATTCTTGTGTAGTAAATGAGTATCTTTACTACAAACAATGTAAAACCTCGGTGTATTGGACATTCCTACAACAACTGCTTCTTGTTGATCCAAATACTTGATATTTGGATTCTAAATGCGTTCTTTTCTTCCACTGAAGGAAGACTGTCAATGCTGGCAACTTCGTTGTTATTTTCCTTTTCTTTATCCTGATGGTCAAAGAGGGAAAATGATATAACTGAAAACTGCATTATAATAGACCTGTATGAGCTATAAAGCTCTTTACAGTGTGATTAACTCTCTCATCTTAGCATCGTAGCTGAGGATATACTGGGAGTACAACTGCTGGGAAAAAATGTTGGACACATGAATCACCACACCATAATCTGTGATAAGTATGTCAAAGATTCTATAATCAGAAAAAAATAATTTAACAAGGTTATGGCACTCAAGTTGACATATCGTTGAGATAAAAAAAACCTCAGAATACATGGAATAGTAATCAGCACAAAAATATACTGATTGTTTCTGAAAATGGAACAGAGATGGGCCAGCTTTACACCATGGAGAATCTAGAATCACATCAGAAATCATGACATTTCTGGAAATGTTCTTATGGTAATGTTACATATTTTGCAGTCTGTTACCAACAATTCAGTATATTTGGGCATGCTTGGTCAAAATAATATATCACATGCCCTTTATTTGCACTTGACAATTCCTAAATAAGATTCATGCATTTTCGTTGACATAAGTTTACATAGCTGAGTTGAGACATCACTCTTAGTTTGAACATCTCTCCTTGCAAGCTAAGGGCTTCATCATAGTTGGTAAAATAAACTTGAAATATAAATGGGACTTTCTTTTTGTCACCTTTCAGTCATACTTCTCAACAACACTGGCTATTAGTCATTTTCAGTATGATAAAGAAATTCAGACAATTTTCTGACAAAAGTATTGTCTCAGATTTGCATTTGCCAATCTCCCACAGTAATGTATTGTTTATGCTTTGTGATTCTACAATTACTGCCCACTGCATTCTGCTGTTGAGGCATAACTTTGTTCACTGCAAGCATGGATGAATCATTTCCTCTGTTTATATCCAAATCATTATCTTTGTGAATCTATGAATAATTGCTTTTACAACTGTGTGACTTATCGTTTCTGACTGCACTATACCCCCTAGTGTACTGTTCATTTACTTGCACACAGACTTTGCTAATTAATTCATACCCATTAGTTCACATGCAGACCTGTAAAATAATACCCAATGTATTTTCAGTTCAGTTTTTTCAAGGCACTTTTGGCACCCTGCCTTCTGAGCCTCAACCCTCAACCCTAACAATCAGACTCAAGCCTGTTTGTTACTTTGTACTACATATCTTCACCAAGAAGGAGAAAATCATTAGGAGGAGCCATTATCCAGGTAGCCATGAAGGTTTCTAGTGCCATCATCATCTGAGGATCATCCAGCCTATTGCAGCTCCACATCTTCAATGGGCTGTCTGGACTAATGCCCAAGAAACTGGCTAGAGGGAGCCTTGTATCATCTGTGGCAGAGGGGCTACCACTGATTCCAAAGATCTAAACCCTACCTCAACCCCTGGCAATTTCATTTTTCCTTATTCCAATTCAGTTTCTATCCCTCAAGGCTTTCACAAGCTCATGTAGACAGTGCACTTCTAATTAGTCCCTAACCCCACAATGTAGTTGGTGATGTGAGCACAATATCACTGCAGCATATCCAGTGCTGCCATGCAATGTGTGCATGCTCTCACACATGTGCCCTGAGAGCTACTATCACCAACATGGTATACAAAGTTCCTGTGCTGTGGGATGAAGCTAACATGTAAGTGTTCTTTTGAGTGGAAGCAGTAATGACTTTGAAATAACCCCCAGATGAGAAAGCCAGCAAAAGTCACTCATTACTAACCTATCTGAAGTTGGGTCATCTTGGTCATAGCCTGGGCTTTGTCTCTCTATAGCTATTGAGTCTGGCAAATTGTACTGTCTATTCTCAAACACACAACATGGTGTAACTTGATTCAACAATTTAAAGTTGTGCCAGGAATGCTGGTAATAAAGCATTAAATGCAAGCAGGGATTTTCTCAAGCCCAGTCACTTAAATTAGTTTTTTTTATTGATGTTGGAGCTGGCCTTAGTATCTAACTTAAATAGATTTACCATGTATGCAATTTTCAGTTCTTTTTTTTCCCTTTGTTTTACAGTGGGTACATTTGTTTTGCATTTCTAAGCTCAATGCAGAAATAGATTACTGCTGATATGTATAGATATTGGTCAGACTGCCATTTTATTACCATTCAATTTATTGCTTTCTAATGCTTGCAAAACCCTTTTTCTCTATCTGCATACTTGGGAAAATGATTAGCTTGATGGGACTCTCTGTTAAGAGCTAATTTTTTTCCCTCTGCTAATAACCATACATAGAACAAGATGGTTGCTGATCAACTGAAAGTTTTCCATTTTAATTGTGTCATGTATGTCATTTCTTACTGAACCTTTCTTTGCTGTCATACTACTACCTATGTTTTTCAAATTACTTTTGACTTTACAGCAGTATTTTGCAAAATTATCAATGCATTTAATTTTGTTTAAATTTATAAACATGCAAATCTTTGGTAAAGTTTTTCATTTGAAAACTGGACAATTCTGCTACTCTACACACACTCACAGCTGATTTGTAATGTTAAATCCATTTCAGACAGTAGTTTATTTCTCACTCTTTCATCTGTTGTACCACTTACAGTTCTATCTCTCAGCAATGAATCATGCAAATTATCAATATCAGTGCTTGGATCTAGGCATTAAATCAGTCATGTATGCATCAACAGACTCTTGTGAACCCTGATTTCTAGTGAAAAATAAATGGTGAATATATGGCACATTATTCTTAGGCTCACAGTATTATGGACACTTTAAGCTTTCAGTGTCTATAAAAGGCTGTTAATCTTTAGTAAGTTTAAATGTATGAAATATATCAATCATATCATAATCTGACAGATGTAGGAAAGCAGCAGATGTGAACTTCTGTACGTTTCATAAACCCAAACCAATGCTGTCAAATTTAAATCTGTTTGCCTACTACATCAAAGTTTCTTTTAAGTTGTACTGAAGAACCAATGATACTGTGATGCTTGTGCCCTGGCCCAGCAATCAAGGAGCCTCAATCCTCACCACTAACACCAGTGAGGGGAGTCTCATATAGGAGAAAAGGATAACAAATACATATAGTAAAGAGCAATTTCCCTTAAGAGTACACAGAGATTACAGTCAGTCATGGGGCTGGTCGCTCCCTTGCTCTCCAGGTCCCCAATAAGACTCCCCACTGGCAAAGCTATAGGGTCCAGATCTCAGCCTAGTGGACAAGCTAAAGCCTCCAGCACCCTCTCTGTCCAACCAGTGCTTTGTGTCCCTGCCCAAGTAGCTCACACACACACACACACACACACACACACACACACACACACACACTTTGAGAAGAGTTTATACAGCCACAGAGACACTCCTGGGGAAGGCTGGCACAGGTTCTCCAGGTCTGCCCCTTTTTCCCAGACTATACGGTAGTACCAGCTGCCACCACCCACTAATATTTATCAACTACTCAAAGGCCCTTAAAATGGTGTCCAATTATTACTGTGCAATATTATTATCCAATTGGTAGTATAGCCCAGGGCTAAAGCTATTAGAGTGGCTTTGTACAATTTTACTAAAGGCATGCAAGTACTCTAAAGAGCTTAAATTATCTCTACAAAAAAAAGCCACAGTTGAAAGGGTTTAAAAATATTTAATAACAAATAGTCAAAACACAAGACAATACTTTTACTACACAGTACTAGTCAAGAGTTCAGAGATCACAGAGAAATACTTAAAATAATTCAGCAGTACAGTTCTGACATTACAGAAAAACACTTAGTCTAATCTTTCTAGTTTCTAGCTATTTCTAAGAAAAAGCACAAGTCTAAGATGAACTTGCATATAGAGCAAGACTGTGCTGGTGAGTATCATGGTCAAGACAAAAATGCTTAATGCTTTCTGATTCTCTCTGTTTTTAAAATCACATTCATGGTTCACATTACATCATTCTTCATACTTCCCTATGTTCCCAGACTAACAGAAACTACATTTACATTCTTCACCTCTGGGCAGAAACCAGAGCAATAAAGGACATTTATGCATGCAAATTCTGACCATTAACTTGGGTCTATATTATATTCTCGAAAGCCGACAATATCGAAGCTGATAATGTCGACATGAGAATAGCGAAAACACACAAGATCGAACGTATAAATGGAAATCTCTGTAAGGGGAGATTTCCATTTACTGCAATGTAGTGCAGTCTCAGAGTTGGTATATTTAAGTAGCGGGGGATGTGATGGGGTGTAAGGGGGTTTGCCCCCCTGCTTAAACCCCGTTAGGGTACTTTTTTCTTTTTTTTTTTTGTTGTTTTTATAAGTTCAATGTTTGAAGACATCGACCATATGGTGTTCGATGTTTTCAACCATCAATCTTATAATATAGATCCCATTAACTCTGGCCTTAAAACAATAGGCATGATGCCTCACTCTAGACCTACTGGCTCCTTGTTTTAACATCAAAGGGTCACAACATGCTTTACTTGGTCAGTAGAGTCCACTGTTGTTACATTTATTTTCAGTTCCACATGTAACACTATTTTTACAATTTAAGACAACGAGCCTGTGGTTTACATTAATATTTACAGATGACAGAATTATCTCCAAAATTTTATCTGGCTAGACTGGCAGCCTTCATCTATCTTCACCCAATCTTCACATATACTGCCAAGACAAATTTTAACTAACAAACAAATGTGCCTTGACTGTTTTAAAGAATGTGTTACTCAAAAGGATGATAGAAAGGTTATCTGAAAATTTAACTGCAACTGAACTGAAGTGAATTGTGAATTTTTCCTCATTTTAACAAATTAGATTTCCTCCACAAATCCTAAATTAAGACTTATGATAACAATTTTGATGCAGTTTTGGTAAAGTTTCCAAAGGCGTCAGTTTTACATATTACAACAGAGATGTAATTTCTTGTATTGGGAAAAAAGGAGTTAAATAGGTCTAGCAACTTATCAAAGCCAAAGGTTGCTTTTTAACAGATTGTAATGCCAATTAAACATAGATTTAATGTAGACTTGAAATTATTCCTAGAAAAGAAGGTCTTTTTTTTGGAATCCTTAGCCTTTCAATTCTAATACAGAAGCAATCTTCAATGGCATTTCATTGATGGGATACTGTTGAGTAATTCTAAGATCCCACTGTGATACCATGCCTAGTCTTGCCATTTAGAAGGTTCTGAAATAATTCAGTCATCAACAGCATATGTATCAAACGATAAAATAAAAGCTGTTAATTACCTATTCCATTTACTAAGGTGACAGCAAAAACAGAAGCAAGATGAAGCAATGTAACTACAGGTTCCTGAATGTATGCTGTTTTATACATTACACCACCTAGCAACATTTAGCTCTAATGAATATCTTCTTACATGCAGCATTCCCCATTCCCCTTCTAATATATATCCTGTCATTCATTTTCTCTTAATCCACTATTGATCATTTGTGGCTCCTTGCAAACAAACTCATCATATAAATGTTAAACTTCCCAGTACTCTAGGTCCTTGCTGAGATTCTTCTCAGGTGTATTATCTTTGTTACTACTATCATTCGGATTACATTTATTTTCCACTCAACAAACAATGTTCTCTTTCTAAATTTTGAAGTCCCCTTCCAGTTCCTCCTTTAAATTCCTCAGGAATTCGTTCTTGTCTGCCTTTCTGCCTCTTCAGACTCCAGAATAAGATACACCTTGCTTTGCATGATTTTCATGAATTTGCATCCATCACTTCCCAGTCCTCTTTACAACATTTCTGTTATCTTCATATTTAGATAGCACACTGATCCTACTCTGATACTCAACAACTCAGATTCCCACTACACAGTTTGCAATGCCTTCTCTGTCACCTTGCTATCAGCTCACTGTCGTTAGCAAATCAATAAACTATGTTCTCTTTCTGCAGTTTCTCTGAATTGTTTAATTTGTCTGCCATTCTTCTAATAGAACCCTTTGTCACAAGCAAAAATAATAGTGGGAACAGTGGGCCTACTTACCTTACTCTCTATCGTTATCTCACGTGATGCTACCTATTCACCAATATGTTCATTGCTAAGTTCCTATACATTTTTCATAGCCATCACTTGAATCGATTTTCTACTTCTATCTCTATAAACTCGCCACCTAAAACACCCCAGTCCACTGAATCAAACATTGTTTAATCGTATAGCATAATCCCAGCATTTACTTGCCTTAACTTCTCCACCCTATTCATACACTTCACTAAAAATTCCATTATCCCACAATTCCCATTCCTCTAGCAACTCCCCGCCCTTTTTAAATTACTCTAAGAAAAACTACAGCCATCCTTGTTACCAATATTTTGCTAATATTTAATGTCAGCATCAACAAATGAATCTGACCTGTGGTGGCTTTGCTGCAGCTGCAGGAGTTATCACCAGTTATGTTATATGCATATAGTCTGGTACTTATTTTTTCTCTCTTCCTATGTTAGAAATATCTACCAATCCTTTTCCTGTCATTGTTTCATTTCATTAATAAGTTTACCTGGAAATAGTCCAGCCCACTGACTTTCACACTCTAATTGCTCTGAATCCTTTCTCCATGTCTACGTTCCTATCTAGCACTCTCTCTCTCTCTCTCTCTCCTACCATTCACAATCATCACAAGACCTTTTCTCCTTCTTCCATTGCTTCATTTCCTCCCTGGCATGTTCTCCTTGCCAAATGTCATCTTTCAAAAACACTGTCAGTTCCTTCTTTTTTTTTTTTTTTTTTTTTTATCTCTCTACAGAACTCTACATTCACAATATCTTCTACAAATTTGATTCCTTCTTTTGCTTTAATTTTAAGTTTCCAAAATAGTATTTCCCCATTTTCTGCTGTCTCATCCTGTCTCAAAAAAATGCAGTCCTCCATGCCTGTCAAACTCTGCACATCTCAGCACATTAACTCTATGTTTTACCTCTTCTTATTTCCACTTCTCTACCTTTTCTTCCCCAGTTGTCTATTCTGCACTCGTTTTAATTTATTTACCTATCCAATTCCTCTTTTTTGTGTCTTTCTAGACGTTTCTGCATTTCTTGAGAGCCTCTGGTGCACCACCACCCTTATCCTGTCCCACCAGACTAATCATAGCTCCTCTTTTCTGTCCTCAGTTTCTATCATCCCCACTTCAATGAATTCCATCAACTTCTACTGCCCCTCTTTCCCTTCCATTTACTCATATCCATCCTCCATACTGTGGCTCTCATCTCACCCACCATTTCTCACAAGCTCGCTCATTAGCCCTTGATCTTGCTCCTTTATATCAGCAATAATCAGCTACAGAATTGTCTGTTCCCACACCGGAAAGCTATGTAATCTACTTGCCTGCTCATGCCTATCCCTTAAAGAGCTATATTCACTAGCTCAATATTTTGTTTCCTCACTGTATGTACCCATTCATCGCCTGTTAAGACATTACCAGTTTTAACTCCAAATATTACTTATCTTATGTCGTAGTCACCACCATCATCATCTACAGGACTTTGGGCCATAGCTTCCTCATGATAATTAGAACCCAGTCCTGCTGTCTTAGGACATCCATTAATATGCACCTCAGGCAGGCAGCTTAGACATTATGAGGCCTAGATTGTATAGCTCCATACCAATCCTAATGATCCTTGTCAACAAACCATGCAGTTTGAAGCATGTATTTAAAATGCATGTGTGTCTAATGGTGAAATGTGCAGCATGTTACTTAAATTAATCTTATCTGGTACACAGATCCCAGTGAAGAGATTTGTGTGTGAATATCTCAGTATGAATCTGTTGCAAATATACACTGGCATTTACATAGTATGCATGACATAATTTTTGTTTTTTTAACTCATTCGTTAACTGGGTAAATCCACTGGACACAAATGTTCCTTTTCTGGGGCAACTCAGGAGCAATATGTGCAAATGGAGATGAAAGGATTTGAACCCTGCACCTTGGACTACAGGAAGCAGCTTACCAATAGCTCAGAACCATAACCTTCTACACCACCTGCCAGAAAAAATATTTCTGAAGACTAAGTCTTTGTCACTTATAGAATACACTTGAGGCATGTGCATTTTAATCAGGATCTATAGTGAATATCAGGGGCTATACCTACAGTGATAGTTAATTTAGTACACCCTGTGTAAGTAGTAGGCTTAGCTCCTCTGATTTTGTCTAAACCACATCATTCCCTGATGGTATTGCATGCCTACAAAGTGACAAGTGTTAGCCTTAATACACAGATGACAGCACATGATGTAATGATTTGATGTTTGAAGAGTTCACACATTGTGGGATTGCCATTTTGGGTTCAGATTAGCCGGAGGCTACTGACAAGATAATAGCTTCACCTACTGAAAGCAGAGCTAGAAATCCCACAGACTGCCATTCCTGAGTTTGGGAGGAATAAGAGACCATCCTCATCTTACCTGCTTCACAAGTATAAACCTGGTTAGTGACAAGGCCCCCTCAATGAAATAATCACATGGGAAGATTTTATAATTGATTATTACTGCCTTCAAGATTGTCAGGACTGGACGTCTGCTAAAGATTATTAGTCAGATCCAAACTGCATCTAGAAAATCTCAAGCAATGAAGAGATTGTGTGATGATGGAGTCACCAGAGGGCTTCCCTAAGTATGGCAATGAACTATTGCATTATGGTTACTTAGCCCATATGCACAATAATTTAATCAGTGATGCATAAGGCATATATGTGTATACATAACATACCACTGTTGGTAAGCTGTGATAACTGTTCATATTCTGTTTAATAGAGGTAATACCCAGTTTGTTTTAAATAACACTGTTTGCAAGTTCTCTCCATTTTCAGTTATTTGTCACCTACGGGTGTCAACACAAAGAGGTGCACTGCATTTACGTACCATTATTCTGTATTGCTTTTACTCTCATTCTGAAGGCTATGGTTGTAATGTGATGTACACACAGCCACATGACACAACTGTAGAGGTCACTGGTGCTTCTGCTATTAGAGAATTTTTCATACATTAGGTCAATATCATTAACATGTTCTCCAGAGTGCATGTTATACCTGGTACCTGGTCACATATTTAGGTACAGAATTAGTGGTGGATTACAAGATCAGCTTAGACTTGTAGAAGCAATGCATTAAAATACTGTACACTAAAACACTGTTGTTATGTCATTTTTCACATGCAGATGAGGAGGAGAAGATCTCAAACAAAAGAGCTTGTAGGATGAGGAGTGGAGGTATTGGCTTCTAAGAAGAACAGGTCACTTGTTTGTACCACTTAGCATGCCTTGTATAATACTGTTGCCAGTGTAACATAGCCTTGCCAGTTTTCTAAACTTTTTTTTGTTATTATTTTTTTTCTCCTTTTCTGCATAGAAATCATAAGTGAGACAGGACAGGCAATGCAGGAGGGATGATGTGGTGGAACCCTCACAATCTCATAATCTTGCAACTAAACTGGCAGATAAACTTTCTGAAGCAATCCTTCAGCCTATGACCATCAAAGATCTAGGAAAAAAAACAAACATTTGAGACAGTTGTGTCTCAGGTACCTCCCATGGGCTTTAATGAGATATACTCCTAAAGGTACACCAGGCCAGCATTCCTTGTCAGGCCCATACAGTGATCCCTTCCAGAAGGTTAATTTATTTGTTTGTCTGTTTATTTGTTTATTGCATAATCACTAAAAAATAAACTTCTAGAATGTACCATTTCTAAATCTCCCAGTACCTCGCGTGATGGCTCTACTACTTGCACCTATTCAGTACATTCATTCCATGGAGATGAGGTGGCAGTGCACTCCTCTGCTAAGCAAAAGCTCTACAGATCATTCATTTCTGCCTGGGAATCTTGATTAGCTCTCAGTTCTCCAGTGAGAGTGGGGTAGTAGAGAGTGACCCAGCTTTATTGATCATGGCATGTGGGTTACCCACACCATTGGGGATCTTCACACCCCCCTCAGTTAACTTCTCTGAGCTCTGCCATTGCTGTCTCTTGAGAGATCATATGCCTCCACACTCAAGGTATTCCACTTGTTTTCCATTGCAAATGCACCATAATAGCATGGCCTCAGCAGGCTTGAACTTCACTAGTTAACACCTAGGCCTACCACTAGGTGTCATCCTTGTTGGGTGCTAGACCCCCCTCTCTCCTTTCAGAATATGTAAGCCAGCAGTGCCTGCTCACTCCCACTCTCCCAGGCCAGCTCCCACAGTTGCACAAGCCTCTATTGAATTCCTATTACCTACAACATAGTCAGGGCTTTATCCCTCTGCTCCATGGAGCTAGCCTTAGAATGTAAAATTTTGATTTTTTTTGTATGTCCTTAGTATTATTGTACATAGATTACCCTTGAAAGAAAGAAAACATATTGAAGTCTACTATTGTCAACTTTCTTTAAAAAGTGAAGCTAAATTGATTTGAGTTTATGCTGTATCTCAGTGATAACCTCCTTTAAACTGCATGATAACCTGTGATACAAATCTGCAGGGTGAATGTCAAAGAAGTTCAGTATGCTGTCATAATTATTATTGTAGTAAGAAGGTAATGAAATTATTTAGTTATTGTTTGATTCGTTTTTACCCTGATTGTGATACAGTTCGTTTTTAGTCCACTAATCAAATAACTGCAAGCTGATAATCATGCAATACCTGACATTGTTGCCAGCTCAGCTTGATTATCCTGTGTTGGAATTTATTTAGAACTTTTTCTAATATATCTTCTGAATAAATGAAATGCAGTTTTCCCCTTCATGTTAAAAAATGTGAATAGCATGCATCATTACTAAAATTATAACAAATTATACTTAACATACTTAAATAATAAAATGAAAAAGAAGAAATGTACATTTACAGATGGCCTAAGTTAGCTTTGAACACCATGTAATCCCCAATTACTAGATAAACTGACAGGCCAAACTTGAAAATAAATGTACAGAGAAATAAGAATTAGTAGTACTGCAGCAAATTTAAATAAAAGTCAATCAGTCATAAGCCAGCACATAACTGCATGCGAAAAAATGCATGTTCTATAATTTCTAATTCATTTTTGGAGAAAAAAGTCCAAAAAGTTTGTACATTAAAGTGCATTTTTAGATTGCTTATCAGTGTTTCTCAAATATACAATTATTCTTTAGTTGCAGTCAAATGAAAGAACTACTAACAGGTGAATTATGTGTTAGTCAGTGTGTTAAGAATAATTTATAATGAACAGGCACAGAAACACACAGACACATGAAAACAGATAGACACACCCACAGAAACACATACCTAAACACAAACACGCAGGAACGCATACACACACACACACACACACACACACACACACACACACACACACACACACACACAAAGAATACAATGTGGTTTAGTTATTAACATACAAATCTGAACTAAGAGAACCCAAGCTTCATTTTCGCCAATATTATTTCTCTAATGTTTCTGCCTTTGAACCATGCTGCACTGCACTGATGGAAGAAACACCAACCAACCCAGTGCCATAGTAATTTTGTGCTTTCATCACAGATCATTCCCTTCTAGAAAATCTATATACATTAAAGAAAAAAATCTGCCTTTTCAGTAACTCCTTTAAGCTGACTGCTTTTGGACTGCACCCAGCCAATATAGTAATGCATTACAATTTCACTGCATTTAGGATGATAAACTCACATTGCATATTGCCCAGGCATTATTCAGTAAACTTGATAGAAATAATATATTCATCACTGCTTCCTTATTTCCCAAAAAAGGTTCATCCAGAAGTTTGTAATTCATTCATGTATGTAACTATAATAATGCCATTTTAGAGATTAGCCATGGATTTTCAGCACTGATGTAACAGAAACTGACAGTATCATCAAGAAGCAGATATGGGTCCCAACAATTTAAAAAGAAAATAAGGATGGGGTAATCACTGTGACAGAAAAGAGTAAGTATTGTGTTCAGAAAAAAAAAGTTTTGGACTCAACATCATTCTTCTGGTTCATGACTTGCATTAAAGTACACAAGTTTTTATAAAAATATAAAAGTAATGGAATGTAAATTAGCCCTTAGCAACTAATCATTTACTGCTTTAATAACAACTTAAGATAATGTTTGTCCATGGAACCTAATAAATGTCAAAATAAATAATCAGAGCTCACATAGTTTGCCAACCACGCAAAACACCTTCCCAGTCACTTCCAGTAATTAACCTTGTACATACATATGACAACATTTTTAATAACTGCATTTTAAATGTTTATTGGTATAAGATTTAATGTATGCTTGGCACAATGTTTTATATACATACACACATTTTTATTTTTTTATTATTACCTTATTTGAAATGGTACGGTTGGGAAGGTATATAGTATGATGTTAAATTAATTTTACTATTGTTTCTTTAATTCAAAACATTTTTCAGTCACGTGATTGTTTCAATTTTTTATTTAAATGAGAAAAACACTGTGGATTATGATTCTGAAGAAGTCTGATTACATTACAGATGAAAGCATTTAACTGTATGTTTATATAAATAAATTCTTTGGAGATATAAGAATATTTTTATTTACTGAATTACTGGAAGAGACTGGGAAGGTGTTTTGGATGGTTAGCACCCTACATGCACTATAGTTCCCTGTTTTGGCATCTACTGATTTTCAAATATAGAACCAATGTAGTTAGGCCCGAATATCTGTAAGCCTGAAACCATTCAGCCTCTGTCTCTTGTGTAGGAGAAGCACACCTACAAGCCAAAAAAGAATATGTTTTTCTGCATATCTTGAACTATTCTGCGTTACTAATGTCTTTGTATCAAAGTAAGTGGTTTTTATTATTTTCTAATTTATTATACACCAAAATGGCCTGAAAGTGGGCTACTATGGGTTATGATCTCGTTTTACAGTCATTGCCTTTACCTTTCTGACATCGTTTTAGAGGGACAGAGAGAAATCCCTCAGATGAGAAGAACATTTAATGCAGTTTTCTCTCTCTCAGCTTACAACAGTACTGCAACTACCTACTTTTGACTGTCATCATCAATCCACATTTTTAATTACTTTGCTTGCTTTGATTTTCATTTGTGACCATCTCAGATACAGCATTTTAAGAACTGTTTGAATGACAGGCTTCAAATTGTAGCCGAGTTATTTGTTCTTTTCAAAGTATTAACTTTAGTTCGGTGTTCAAGTGTGAGAAATCTGACCCCTGTGATTCATATGTGTTACTTGGACTGAGATGATTTGTGTTGCATTAAGTGTTTTTAATACTATAGATAGATAGATAGATAGATAGATAGATAGATAGATAGATAGATAGATAGACATTGTTGCAAAAAACAAACTCTACAACAGAAGAAATAAACTGTTGCAAAAAAAGAGTAAAATCCCAAGATTGGAGGAACTCCCTGGTCAGCCTCAGCAAGAAGCTGAGATCCCTCATAAAATCCTCCAAAGCCAGTTATGAAAATAAAATTGCAACTGATTCCAAAGACAACCACAAAGCATTCTATAGCTATGTCAAGAATCTCAATGGCAACACTCAGATCTGCTCTGAGCTACAGCACAATGGCACTGAATATACAGAACCAACCGATATTGCCAACATCCTGGCAGATAGGTTCAGTGCTAAATTTAACCCTCTCTCAACCTCCAAAGGGCCCATCTTAAAACCGGAAGAATGCAAAGCCCTTGTAATCATGGATGAACAAGTAAAGACTGCACTCTTCAAAGCCAAGAACACAGTGTCCAAGGGACCAGACAGCATCTCAGGCTGCATACTGCATGAACTACAGAATGAACTGGCAGTCCACCTAAGTAACATGTTCAATCATAGCCTCGCCTCAGGCTATGTGCCTATTGAATGGTGCACAGCGACGGTAATCCCACTCCATAAAGGGGTGTCACCACGGACCCTGGAAGCTACCGCCCCATTAGCCTGATGAGCCTGGTCTGTAAGGCCATGGAATGTATCATCCTGGAGCTTATGAACAAAG
>NC_056736.1:57218924-57221424 GCF_019279795.1 Protopterus annectens
CCGCCTATGTGGTAATTCACAGGTACATGTTTTTTCCCAAAGGGGATAACTATACATTTCTTGGCATTAAGCTTGAGCCC
The DNA here is from genome assembly GCF_019279795.1 of Protopterus annectens. NCBI lineage: Eukaryota > Metazoa > Chordata > Ceratodontiformes > Protopteridae > Protopterus > Protopterus annectens. The sequence continues at coordinate 57,219,005 of NC_056736.1, forward strand.
ATGGCTCTGGCACCAAGCTTCTGTTTCTGTAAGGCCTTTTTGTAGAATATCCAGATCATTTGGGGATTCAATAATGGCTCCCAGTTTGCAGTCATCTGTGAACTTTGTTAGCCAGAGTCTATTAGTGTTGACCGGTACTTCAGAGAAGTAGATGCCAAACAAGAGCGGTCCCAGGACTGAAATCTGAGGTACTCCACTTGTCACTTGTCTGGAGCTGGATTTGGAGTTGGCTACTTTTACAGTGTGGGTTCTGTCAGTAAGCCAGATGGAAACCCATCGAGTGATGTAGGGATTAATGCCCAGCTTAGTAAGTTTATCTCATATTTCCAGAGTGGGGGATGGTGTCAAAGGTCTTGGCAAGGTCCAGATAAGCTGTGTGGACCACCTTACCCTCATCCACAGCTCTGGAGACTGATTCAAAGAAGTCAATCAGGTTCAAGAGACATGATAGGCCCTTCACGAACCCAAACTGGGTGGGGTCCAGTGTTTGAAGATTGCCAATGTCTTTGTTTATAAGTTCCAATATAATACGTTCCATGATCTTGCAGATCAGGCTCGTCAGACTAATGGGGCGGCAGTTCCCAGGATCCAAGGTGGATCCCCCCCTTGTGGAGTGGGATAACTGTAGCTGTGCACCACTCAGTGGTCATGAAGCCTGAGGTGAGGCTATGAATAAACATGACACTTAGGTGAGGTGCCAGTTCATTTTGTAGTTCATGTAGTACACAGCCCGGAATGTCGTCTGGTCTCATGGATGCTGTATTCTTAGCTTTAGAGAGTGTGTTTTTTACCTGTGTGGCCATTATTACTGGAATTTGGCAATCTTTCAGTATTGAGATGGGCCTTTTAAAGGGTGAGAAAGGGGTGAAGTTGGCACTGAATCGATCTGCCAGGATATAGGCAATATCCTTGGGATCAGTATATTTAATGCCATTCTGTTGTAGCTCAGAGCAGATCTGAGCATTGCCATTTAGATTCTTGACATAGCTAAAGAATGCCTTGTGGTTGTCTTTGGAATCTTTGGCAATTTTATTTTTGTAACTAGCTTTGGAGGATTTTATGAGGGATCTCAGCTTCTTACTGAGGGTCATAAGGGAGTTTTTTTGCATCCTGGGATTTTCCTGTTTTCTGCAACAGTTTCTTCCTTTTGTTGTAAAGTTTGTTTATGGCAGGAGACCACCAGATTGGCTTCCTTTTTTTGGAGGAGAGCATCTTGGTTCTATTTGGGATGGCACGATTCAACCATGTAGGATTCAGCAGTCAAACTTTCTGTTCCTGTCTGCATGGGTGTCATGAGGTTTGTCACTTCTGACTTGAGTAGCATGAAGTTGGCTTTGGAGAAGTTTTTTACGGAGGTTTCCTTACTGGGGGATGGGGAAGGAATGTGGATGTCAAGGGTGATTAGCTTATGGTCATACCTGTCCAACGAGAGGGTGACCATAGGTGTGGAGCATCGATTTCCCATGTTGGTAATGACTAGGTCTAGGATATTGGAGCCCCTGGTGGGACTATGGATTAGTGGATCCAGGGCATTGGAATTTATGAATTCCAAAAAACGTTGTGCAAAGGTGTTGGTACACGAATAGTTTTACTAGTTAATGGCAGGGTAGTTGAAATCACACTGTATTAGGGTGTTTGGTTGTATCTTAATATTTCCAGTATGTTTAGAAAGGTGTAGTGAGAATCTTGGGGCATTGTGGGGGATCTGTAGCATGCTACAGTTTGGATTGCAGTCTTACCTAGTGTTAGTTGCACCTGGAGAATTTCAGATGCATTGTGTTTGGCAACTAGCCTGGTGGTGTGAGTATCCTTGGTGAATATGGACACTCTTCCATCTTTAGTGTTTCGGTCCTGGTTTGATGGCCGAAAAGTGTGGTAAGAGTTGTAGCCTGGTATTGCAGGAGTGCCCTACACATAAGACATAATTTTACTCTGATTGAATAAAGGGAAATATGGAAAAGTAGTTGTCTATAGTCTGCCAGCCAAGACTGTTCACAAAATATAACCATCAAGCAATACCTACAAAAACTAAAACTAAAGGAATAAATTATTCATGGAAGTTTTAGTGCTGCTAAAACTAAATGAATGATAAGTAAACAAGGACACCAATTTTTAATTTTGTGACGGAAAATACTATAACACAACAAAACTTAAAATGTACTACTGAAAAAGCTGAACTGTCAAAGAATTTGGCATTTTATGTTAGAGCAATAATTTTCCCTAAGTTGGTAGCCATTTGAAATGTTGGGATGATGTAGAGCGAGTCCCATAATATAGATTCTGAATGGACAAATGATTAAACTTACATATACTAAGTCCAAGATGCCATTTCTCAGAATATTCCCTTTCCTTTGAGGTATGTCGATTTTGGATTTGGTGTATATAAATTTGGAGGGTGTGGGGGGTGCAGGAAGTGCTTG
>NC_056736.1:57223924-57276424 GCF_019279795.1 Protopterus annectens
TATATATAGATATATATATATACAGATCTATTATATCTATATATCTATATAGATCTATATATATATATATATATATATATATATATATATATATATATATATATATATATATATATATATGTGTATATATATATATATATATATATATATATATATATATATGTATATATATATATATATATATATATATGGATCTATTTTGTTCAATAGTCAGAAACCACAATCACCGAACACACATTTTAATGAAAGTGCTTTCATGGAAAAAGCACATTCGTTAAAATTCTTTAAAAAAAAAAATCTACTTTTATGCAGGGGGCAAGCCCCCCAGCACAGCCCCCCAACTTTAATATTCTCACTTCAAGATCGTACTACAGTGAGGAAAAAGGAATATTCCCTTATCCACACCGTAGTGCAATCTCCACAACAGTCATTCCCCCACGACTCCCTCTAGCTGCAGGCAAACCTACGCGAAAGTGCTTTTTTGGTAAAAAGCACTTTTGCGGAAGTATGCCCGGCTATTTGTGCTTCGGCAAAACGTTCCTTCGGGGATCAGTACCGATCTCATATATATATATATATATATATCTAGATTTGTGTGCGTTGTGTTTATGATGACCCACCAATGGACCAATAATCAAGGAGCCTCACTCCTCACCTCTGGAGCCAATGGGGGATGTGTACTTGTAGGATGACAAGTACATGTACAGTATTTCCAGATGTAGGTCTCTGCATCAAGTGCAGTTTCCCTTAAGACCACATAGAGACCACAGTCAGTCTGGGGCAGGTTTCTCCCTCATTCTCCAGATCCCCAGTAAGACTCCCCACTGCCACAGCTATAGGGTTGAGATCTCAGCTGAGTGGCCAAGCCAAGGCCTCCAACATCCTCTTTGTCCAACCAGTGCTTCGTGTCCCTGCCCAAGTAGCTGACACACATAGTCTTTAAGGTTTGATTTATGCACACACACACACACACACACACACACACACACACACACACACACACACACACACACACACACACACCTGGAAAAGGCTGGTACAGGCTTTCTAGCTATACCCCCTTTTGCACAGACTATAAAGTAGTTGTCAGTGCCATCCGTCATCTCTTATCAGCCACTTTAAGACCCTTAACAAAGGGTGTCCAATCGTACTGTGTAATATTAAAATTAATACAAATTGTAGTTTGACCAAGGGCAAGGCTATTAGGAGTGGCCCACAATGTCACCAAATAAATATGCAAGTGCTCTCAAAACTTAAATATCTCTTACAAAGATCAGCCACAATGAAAGGTTTATATATATTTAATAATAAAAAAATTAAAAGAACAAGACAATAATAAATATATATTCACAGTGACATCAGAGTTCAAAACCACAGAGAATATTTAAAACAACATTTCAGGACAGTCTCAAATAAATAAAGAAAAACATCTAAATTAAGCTTCACTATACTACTGACTGAATCTAAGAGAATTGCTATACCCTAGTTAACTTACTTAAGAGTAGTGCAGATGTGTGGTAAATGGTTTCTGTAGTTGTCAGGTCTAAGATAGAATACAGAATGCTGTGTCTCTCAAAGAGAGTTCTCAAATTCATTTCTCAAATATTATCAATGGGATAGCTTGCAGAATGACATAATTTCTTGTCATCTGACTCTACCCTAGGTGAAGCCCCCACTGCTGCGTACTGGCAGTATTTAGCATTTACCTGTATAAATACATAAACAAGGGCTTTTCCTCAGATCTTTAGCAGATGCTGGAAGTCATAAAACAGTAAAACACTTCTGAGACAATACAAAAAGCTTCTCAGCACAGACTCCATGACTCTGGCCTAGCCCATAAAGTAATTTAATTTCAGTTATTTTTCTAAAATTTACTAGACTGATGTTAACCTCTTGTATTCCTGTTTCCACTCTTAAAATATATACATTTAAACAGTTACAATAGTACATGTACATTTCTGTTCTATTCCAGTAAGGCATGTTGTGGTTACATTTTAAGCACAAGCACTTTATAAAATATCTTTTCAACACACATGTCTATACAAACCTAGTTTGATATATACATGGCATACAGTTCTAATACATATGTAACACAAGCATCTTATAAGAATCATGTTGATTTTCACAAATATATAATTATTTACAAAATTCCAGATAGCTGGGCTGGCAGTATTTCCCTTTGTCACAATATATGTGTGTGTGTGTGTGTGTGTGTGTGTGTGTGTGTGTGTGTGTGTGTGTGTGTGTGTGTGTATATATATATATATATATATATATATATATATAATACAAATGTGTATATAATACAAATGTATATATATATATATATATATATATATATATATATATATATATATATATATATATATATATATACATATACTAACAGCAAAACCCAGATAAAGGGTATAATAGTAACACCACAAGCACCAGTCAGTAATAAAAGGAAAGGAAGAAGTCTTCAGAGTTGAGTGCCACAAAAAGGCTTTATTTACAATAACACAAGTTGAGCACTTTCATCCACAGGTAATAGAACTTCTTCACTGGCACAGCTATAGGGTTTAGATCTCAGTCGAGTGGTCAAGCCAAAACCTCCAGCACCCTCTCTGTCCAACCAGTGCTTCGTGTCCCTGCCCAAGTCGCTAACACACATACACTTTGAGATTTGATTTATATACAAACACACAGATACTCCTGGGGAAGGCTGGCACAGGTTTACTAGCTATGCCCCCTTCTGCCCAGACTATACTGTAGTACCAACTGCCACCAACACTACTATCAGCTACTATAAAGGCCCTTACCAAAGGATGTCCAGTTCTACTGTGAAATATCATTATTTAATTGGTAAATGTGACTGAGACTTTAAGGCTATTTAGGAGTGGCTTATACAGTATCACAAATACATGCAAGTATACTAAGAGCTTAAATTATCTCTACACAAAACAGCCACAGTTAAAATGGTTAAAAATATTTAATAATAAATAATAAAAGCACAAGACAATACTCATTAATTCAACACAGTGATAACAGAGAGTTCAGATATCACAGGAAATACTTTAAAACAACATTGTAGGATAGGCTGACATAAATATAGAAAACAGTTAGACTAATTTTGCCATTTCTCTCTATCTCTAAGAGAAATACTAAGGTCTAAGATCCTACTTACAGGGCAAGGCAAAGTGATGGTCAGTTGTCAGATTCATAACAAAATACAAAATGCTAAATCTTTCTCTCTGAGAAAGTCTTAAATTGATAATAACATCATTTTTGACACTTCTGCTGAAGTTTCCCAGGCTCATAGAACTCAAAATTTTAACATTTCTTTATGATCTGCATCTGCCAGGAAGCCACAGCAATAAAAGACACTTTACATGTGAAACCTGACAATTATCTCTGCCTTAGTACAATAGAAAGAATTTCCTATCCCAGACATCCTCTCTCCAAGCTTGAGATCATACACAGTTGTAACATTGTTTTTACTTGTCAGCTTTCTTCCAGCAGGGTGCACTGTGGTTACATTTTTGAAGCTCAACACATAACACAGTTTTCTTTATTTTTGTGAAACAAGCCTGTGGATCATATTAATATTTACAATGACATAGAATTATTTAAAAAATTCTATCTAGCTAGTCTGGCAGCCTTCACATTAAAGCACTCTGCCACTAGTCAACACGGTTCTTTTTTAAATACTAACAGACCCTCACTAATTTACTAAAATACGGAAGCTTATTAATAGAAATCTTGACCAATGGATTACCTCAGTGTCAGAACCTATGAACCTATGAACCTATAAAAGGATTGCATATTACCTCAAATGCTATTGAGATGCTCCATTCATAAAAACCTATTCAAACTACCACAACCCTAGTCAACAAAAAGTTAAGGAATTCAAGTTGTCTATTATATGACATAAAACACAAACTAAATGGATAAAGGGAATATTTGTGGGTCATATTTGTATGATACATGAAGATTCTTATACTACAGGATTAAGTGACTTGCCTTCATCACTTATTAGGAAACATGTTCCCTAAACATAGTGTACAAGACATTTTACATATCACATACAAAACCACCATAGATTGTGCGCGTACGCACGTGCACACAGACACACACACACACACACACACACACACACACACACACACACACACACACACACACATACACATTTTTGGTATAGAGCCCCTGGTAACCACAGCATGGTACAGTCTTGGGACATTCTGAGACAAGAATCTCATATTCCTGACCCAACAGGAGGAGACCAGCCCCTCTCCTCCCACCCTACCCCCAAAAGAAAGCCTAGAGACACAGTATCCATAACATTTGCTTCTTGATTAGGACATGATTCTGGGACTAGATCAGAGACTCGGGGTAGGTTTGTTGTGACAAAGAAATACTATTAATTACAGGAAACAAGATTGAGGATTTACCTGAAAAAGGTCAGTAGATTTTTGAAGAGAGTGAGAGAGAGAGAGTGATGTAGTAGTTCAACCCTGTGTCTACCAGATTATTGTACAGATGTTGACTTGTTCTTGACCAGTGAAGTTATGAATATGGAACTGTAAGTTCCTATCAGACACTTAAACACTGAACTGTATCAAACTGTGTAAACCTGTGCTTGTGTTCTTTTCAATGTGGGTACACTGTAAATAAAACATCACCTTATTATATGGAACAGTGTCACCAGCATGTTAATATACCATATATTTGTATGTGTTTACACATTTCCCTGTACTTATATATTTCCACATTTAGTACAAAGAAAGCTATGTCATGCAGCAGGTGGTATTTTAAGTTATGTTAATTGAGCAAAGACAGTGGTATTTTTAACATATGTTAATGGAGCAAAGTTATCCTGCAATTGTGCTTAAATCTAACTGTATGTGTGCTGAACTTTGATAGTGTTGAATATTTAGCTGTGTGCTGTAGATTTGTGTCAAAATTTCTTTCAAACAAACTAGTCCCAATAGTGGCATGGTGTTTAGTAGTCATTAGAGCCACTTTGCAATGCAAGTCATACAATACAAAAGGGATTTAACTAGTAATCCATATAAATGACAATTCTTCATTTACTCAACCACCAGATAAGGTATTTATCTCTCTGCTGCTTTCACATGACTGCTCAACCAGTAGGCTTCAGCTTCCCAAAAATGTGAATTAAAGAAATCCTTCCAGTGAAGGGATACCCTAAGGAACTGGTTATTAAGAGACAACCAGGAGACTGAGGAAATGTGATGAGATGAAGGATTCAGGAGACTGAGAATTAGTCAGGACTAAAAGGTGAGATGGTAGAAGCAAAAGTCATGCACTCCATTAAAACAGAGACATAATTTTCACTGGAAATGTCAGCCTGGGTTACAACAGCCTCACTGCAGCATGCTTCTGCAGAAAAACATCGCACTCCAAATGTGGAATGAGTTTTAACTAGCACAGAAATAGTTTAATTTCAGATGATAATAAAAACAGCAGATATAATTTGTGTGACATGTTTAGAATAAATAAATCTATTATCAGTTTGGAATAATAGCACTAAAGTGTAAGAGGAGTATTCATAAAGTATATATGCAATTGCTGGGGCCTGTATATGGGAAAACAATATACCAGAGCTATATGCAATTCGCAAACATTTCAGTTCCCCAGTGTATATCTGCTTATACAGATACATGCCTGAAGCAGTCCAGGTGTGCAATAGATATACCATTTAAGTTCCCACATCAAACATGATTAATATGTGTGTGAATCATCGGGTACAATGTGTAATAAGAGCTATACTGGGGTACCAAGTATGTGATAACTAAAATATATAAATAGAATATATCCAAAGAAATACGCCTGGTACCACCACAGCTCTTCAAATATACAATCTTTTATTGAGACAAACAGCCATTCAAATCAGTAAGCACTTTCAGGTTACTTCAAAACCCTTCATCAGACTTTCTAATATGTGATAAATAGCACACAAATTTAAGCACTGTCTTAATATATATTTAAATTATCTTCAGTCCACAGTCATTGACAGATCACAAATGTTTTTGAATCATATCTGGCTATGTCAGCTGAACATCAGAGACCACACAGCTGCTGTACATGGGGGCATTTGGTGTGAGGTGAGTAGCCAGGCTGTCAGTGTAATGACAGTAGGACTGGTTCACTTGCTATGTCACATGAGAAGGTAACATCTCCTTTTGGCTTAGCCATTTTCAGTTGGCAGTGAAGACAACTGCCATTTAATAATTTGGGGAGATGAGAATCTACACTGTTACTATTGTGGCTGGACATCTGCTGGCATGTTGTAACCTTCTGATCTTTGACTTGCTCACTAACATCATGTAATTTTTTACTGATAGACAGGGGTTTGAGGAGAATGGAAGAAAGCTATGGAAAGTAGACTTAACATTTGCATTAGGAACTGCCTTCATTCTTTCTTAGTTATTTCTTCCCATTGCTTTCATAATGCTCACTATCCTAGTGTTATCTTATTTTTAGCCACATGCAAACTGCATATAAATTGTATTTTGTTTTTGCTTTTATCATATTCATTATGATACTCAATATGTTTTAATCCCTAGTCAGTATGTGGATTGTCCTTGACTAATGACATGTCAGCATTAAAATATTGTTAGTGATGTGATAAGGGCCAAATAATCTACTCAGTATAATGTTGTAAAACTGTGCACCAATCTCAGACAGTGCACTGTACAGCTAAAACTTGAACAGTTGAAGTTTGACATATATGTCAGACCATGACTCCCAGTCTTTTAATGAATTATATAAAAAAAAGCAAAATTACGAACTCAAGTTAACACCAGATCCACCGGAAAAAAAGTAAAAATGTTTAATAACTTAGCACTTCTGTCCCAACCAATTCAGGGACTTCTTCAGAGTTAAAACAGCAACTTTCTCCCTGTTATTAATATATTTGAATCCCCCAATAAAAATAATCCATTAATTAAAAATGTGTTTTTATATGCACTTTCTTACATGTACAACTGCAGTTACTAATGCAAGTACTTGCATAAAGACACACACACATGCACACACACACACACACACACACACACACACACACACACACACACACACACGCACACACACACACACACATATATATATATATATATATATATATATATATATATATATATATATATATATATATATATATATAATGGATTTATATCACTTCACTGAAAGACCATTTCACTGACACCCATTTCACTGAGACCAAATCACCTATAGGTTCATAGGTTAGTACTAGGCTAACTGCCCTTGTGAGACATTTTAAGCCTAGCCAATTATCTCCTGTGAGAGTCAAACCTTGTATCTTGTGTTTGTAAGGCAAACACCTTAACCATTAGGCCACCCTCCCAACTTTTGCAGTTTTCCAACTAAATTAGCCTATGCAACTGAAATAGCCACTATTGAAAAAGTATTCCAAAAATTGCACTCATCCCAAAAGTCCTACAAGTGGAGCAATAAGCATGACTGAAATCAGTCTAATCCCGTTAAAGTTCCCTAGTTACACAGTTACCTTTCAGTGTAGATTCAGCCCTCTGAGCACTCTGAAGATGTAAATGAGGTGTGAACTCCTTAGAATTGCTGAATAACAACATATTGACATTGTGTAGCAGATGCAAACATAGTTTAGCCTCTGCATCACTGTTAGGTGCTAATGGCTTGCAACTGTGAACGATTACTCTGACTGAAGCAAAACATAGTAACACACAGATCACCTTCACTGAAGTGGGTGTCAGTGAGGATACATTTACAAAGTGTAGAACTAATTACAGTGAGCTTCTAAACAAAGTCAAGCACTCCCCACATGTATATTTCTTTGGCATAAAAAGCAGTTTCCCGCCTTTGCTGAAAACTGCCATTGACTGTCATGTATTTGTATCACACCTTAAATATATTTAATTAATTTCAGTCCACAGTCAGTCTGCAATCATTGACAGACCACAGATGTTTTTGAATCATTCCTGGCTATGTCAGGTCAACATTGTTGTAATAACATTCTGTTTTTTTTTCTAAACATTCTCTTGGCTATTTAAGGACTGCAGTGCAGCAGTAACATTAGTTTTATCTATTACACTGCCATAGTCTGTGCTTATAGATTGCTTACTTTTCCTTACATTGATTTTGTTGTTTGGTGCATCCTGCTCTGTTTGCCCTCACTATGCTCGGAATCACGCCGCTCCCCTACCCTACCCCCAAATCCACCCACCCCCATTACTCCTACATTCATACCCACAGACACTTCTCCCACAATCAACATCAACCAAACACCAACACACTATATTACCCCAACAACATAACTGAACACTGCACTAGTTAATTTAAGCCATTACCTTATAGCTTTTCACCACCCACAGAAACTTAAGCACACCTTAAACCCTTTACTTAAAAACACCTGATAAATTTTGCTGCACATATCATTGTTATTCATTTCACCCAACATGCTACTGTTTTCCTGTCTAATCTCATTGCTAATAATCCTTAGCTTCACTACAATACTGTCTGACAAAACAGTCACACACTGTTACACATCAACAACCTCCAACACAAACATATCTTACAAACAAAGCCATTACTCTAACATCTTCTCAGCTATTTCATTATACCATTCCATATATCTCTAGTCCCCAAATAGCAACTATTACAGTATATTAATCAAACCCCATGTTATACTCTTAACTCCAACCCCTAGTACAAAATATGACTCGTTGTACACATATTTTATTTTCATCCTGTTACAGAGTGGAGATGTACACCCAAACCTAGGGCCAAGCACAAATGCTAACAAAAAAATGACACCAAAAACATAAATGTAATCACTTTAAACCTAAGAATTATATGCAACAAGATAACCCTTCTGCATGCCTGGATAGAACAAAACAAACCAGACATACTAGCCCTAACAGAAACTTGGCTAAACTCCAACATAAGGGATACAGAAATTACACCTCCCAACTATGCCATTTATAGAATAGATAGACCAAAAAGAAAGGCAGAGGGATAGCCCTTCTATATCTTTCCATACTCAACATTACTCCCTAATGTAAGAGTACATCTACCTTTTCCAACGCTGAATTCCTAATAGCCTCCCTGAACCTCAACAATACAAAAAGAAGCTGTATAATTGCAGTTTACATCCTACCCAGAAACAATATACCTGTCCTGAAAGATATACTATCTTGGATATCACAAAACATCAAGCAAGAAACAGTCATCCTAGGTGACATGAACATCATTTGGTGCATTCTATTGAAACAGACTCTCCCACCACTAGTATTAACTTGTACAGCTTTACACAACTAATCACAAGCCCAACATGATATAATAAAAATTTCACTTGCCATTCTACTTTGAATTGGATTCTTATATCTCACCCAACAAACTTCTCCTCCTCAGGCACACTCTCAGTCTCATGTAGTGACCATCTTCCCACATATGCCATTAGAGGTAGTACTCACCTTCCAAACACACATACACATTGAAATCAGCTAGAAACACAACTAAACTTAGTAAAAAAATACTTAATGATTTACTGCATAAAATAAACTGGACACCCCTAAAGCTATTACCTGCTGTCCAATATTTCAATACTACCTTCCCGAGAACATTTGATAGTCTAGTCCCTGTACAGTCAAAAAGGGTAAAAATATACAACCCCATGGATAACCATAGACTGTATTAACTTGATGAAACAAAGTGACCTAGGCTGGAACACATGGAGAGAAAATAAAATTCAACAAGATCTTCTCTCCTTCAAAATACTCCACAATAGTGTAACCAAACTAGCAGAGAAAAGCACCTTCAGCTACAACATAAGTGCAGCCCCCAAAAATTCTGGAACTCAGTATCAACCCATCTCAATAGAGTTACAAACAAAGAGCACTCCCCCCTCACCCAATGCCCCCCCCAATCACTAATAGCAAAATAATTTAATAAACACTTCATAAAATCCATAGCTGACCTACTGACTACTAACACTAACACAAGACCTCCCACTAACTCTAACACCAATAACTGTCCACCATCTAACTCAGACCACACCAATAACAACACACATAACCAATGCAAAGATAACCAGACCTCTTTCTCCTTTCAGCCTGCAGCCACTTCAACAATAAAACAATACTGCTCAAATTAAAACCCTGCTCCCCATCTGCAGATAATCTCCCACCACAATACCTAAAACTCATCCCTAACTTGGTTGCTTATCCTGTCAGCATCCTCATAAATAGATATCTCTCTCTCTCTGTCTCTCTCTGAATCTATAGTCCCTGCCGTTCATAAACTATCGCATGTAACACCAATACATAAAGGAGGGAACTCCACCTAAACATCCGTCTTTCACCCCATATCAATATTATCTCCTATATCCAAATTCTTGAAAGGTGTATCCATCAATAGTTAATGAAATACCTATTATGAAACAACTTGCTTACTCAAAGTCAGCACAGCTTCCTACCTGGACACAGAACATCCTCAGATCTACTATCCTTTACAAGCACCATAAATAGGGCCAGACATGAAGGATACCTGATATCCTCAGTGTTCCTAGGCATTTCTAAAGCCTTTTCTCATGGTCTCGCACCCCTTACTCCTTGATATTTTGTCCAGCCTAGATTGCTCCCCTACCACAGTACAGTGGTTTCAAAGCTATCTACGAGATCAGAAGCAAGCCATCAAATGGTCCAACCTACTTTTTTTTTTTTTTTTATTAATTAATAAAATAACTTCAACTGGAAGTCTTCTATTTTAAACAATGTTTAGTAGAGAAAGTGGTACCTAAAGGACTCCGGTACCACCAGTTTCCTACGGGACTAGTGCCTGACTCAGTGTTTCATAAAGAACTACTGAATTTTTTTGACTCTTCAGGGTTCCAATTAATGGAATTAATGGTAAAGCATTACTCTTTACAAATTGAGAGTATTTCTATGGAAGTGAATGACTTGGACAATGACATTAAATGAGATGTTGACTTTCCTAGATATAGATATGACTATGGGAGAGTCTTCACTAGTATTGACCAACTTTTGGATAGACTCAAAAGTAATAAAATTAAGAAATTGGACCGTGACCGTTTGGCTTATAATAATGGATCAGCATATCCTAAACCCCAGGTGGCTTAAATTTGGCATAATAACAAGTCAGTCAGCTTTTCACAAGGTTCTGGTCCCACTGGTAACTCTGAAAACCTACTTGAGGTTAATACAAATGATGATGAAAACAACGGACAGTTTCCTGAATCTGTGAGACACAGTGAAAGACTGCGGTCTAATAACATTGACTCTAATGGTTAAACTACTGGTCAAACTTCAAATAACCATCAGGCCGAGCAGGTTTTTCACCAAGTGGGGAACTCCAAGAACACTACATATTCACGCCATTCTCGAAATCAGAAGAACAAAGGTTGGAACAACCGGGGGAAGAGATAGTTGACCCTTCTTCAGTATACACTCCCACTGAACTGGTTATTTTAAAAAATTCTCGTGGTGACTTTAACATTTATAATTTTTCATCTATCACCATTGAGCCAGTTTTAATATATTTATTAGCAAAGGGTAACACCTTCGTTCCTAGAAAAAATGTGAATATTACTAAAACTTTGATGGGCTTGAAGTGTTATGTTAGAAAACTAAATTTATCTTTTCTCCTGGGTGTTAATAACCCCCCCACTCTTGCTTAAAACCATCTAGCATGTTCAACCCACCCTTGCACCCTCTTTTACATCTCTTTGAGAATGTATGTGAACTAGACATCAGGCACATTCCATATACACGCACTAATACAAACTATTTTAAACATCATAACGTGAGTTATGAGCAGGTGCAAGCTTTGAACTTTTTGAGATCTTTATTAGTGCGTATTATTAAACCAGACAAGGGAGGGGGTTTGGTCATTTTCGATGTTGCTGATTACAATAACAGGATGAAATATGTTTTAGACAATTTAGCCTATTCTAAGTCATCGTTGCATGAATATAATGTTGCACAGGCAAATGTCAAAAGTTACTTCAGAGACTTATTCATTGAAGCAAAAATAGATCTAGACACATTCAACTATATAAACATCCCTTTTCCCAAGATACCAATAATGTTTGGCATCCCCAAAATACACAAGGATATGTTCAACCCACCAATGAGGCCTCTTATTGATGCGAGAGCATATTTAACATATCCTTGTGCAAAAGTAGTAGATTCTATTCTACAAAAATACCTAAAACTTGTTCCACAGGCCTGTAAAGACTTGTGGTCTTTTTTAGAAATGCTGAACAAGTTATCAATGGAACAGGATTACAATTTTCTTACTATCGATGTGGTTGATTTATATACTTCTATCCCACATATAGAAGCAGTAGAATGGATAGCGTTAATGATGAAAAAAAAAACGCTTCAAAAAAAAAAAAGCTAGGATGTGTTCACTGGAGGCTGACTTCTTAACAGAATGTCATCTACTGGAAAACATGTTTTTGAACAGGGGTTATCCTATTCATTTAATTCAGGAACTAACCATGGAGGTAAAAAACAAACGTAGGGTGGGCATCATCAACTCCATTTTAACCCCAATGGTTTCCAACTACAAGGCACCTCTTGAAGATGGTTGTACTACTAATACCAGTATTATAGTGAATGATTTCCAACTCTTAAGTACATCTAGTGTGATGGCATCTTTGAGATGCAATACGGCTACAGTCGGTCACCATGACCAAGGACACACTTATAGAACGTGTTTTACTACCATATTTAACAACGATAGTGACCAAGTCAGATTTGTTTTATATAAGAACTGGCATTTTTTACATAAAGACAACTTGCTAATGGAGAGAATTGGCTCCCGTCCAATAATTGTTTACAAAAGGGGAGCTAACTTGAAAAGTTTACTTGAAGCTAAAAAACTTAGAATTAACACAAGGTTACATACATGGTTGTTTTACTTGTGGAGCTTGTAAGATGTGTAAGCACATAAAAACAGGTAGTGCTTTCGAAATTGATGATAAAAAATATCACATCTTACATAAACTTAATTGTAATTCTAAAAGTATTATTTATTTAGCAAGTTGTAAAAATTGCTCAGTGTTTTATGTAGGAAAAACGGATTGCAAATTCCGTGAGAGAATCTATGAACATACATATGCGATTTCTAAAAACAAAAATGATAACGCTCTTGTCAAACACATCAACTTGAAAGCAGGTCATACTTTTTAATTTCAAGCAATAGATCAATTTGTACAAAATATTAGGGGAGGGCCCACTTCACTATTGTTAGAGTCTCGAGAACTTGAATGGCAATTGGCACTAAATGCATTTTCTCATCCTGGCCTTAACGACAATTGTAATATAGCTTGTTTACTGAAACTCAAGAGTTGTATGAGATAAAAAGTCTACCTAAAGATGTTGCTACCATTTTGAACCTTAAATACTACTGGTGAGTTTTAAGTACTGACAATTACAGTTCTTACAGTTTTTATGGGCAATGTTATTACTAAACAGTTAACTGGTTACTATATAACTGTTTATGAATGATCAGTTGTGTTTTCATAAAACTGTTTTTTTAAAAATGTTTTCTTAATGGATGGATTTTGGTTGACACTGTATTTTTATTCGCCAGTACATATGTTTATGTAATCGAAAACTTTAATATCTTAACTAGTCACTAAATCTTGCGTTGCTTTTTAGAACTTGTATTTTTTATCAAATGTTGAATACTGGTTGGCCAGCGCTATCACATGTATTCCAGGGCAGCCCTTTTAAAATAAACTGCAACATTGTAGTTGGTTTATTTCTGAAGAAGTTACTCTAGCAGAGTGACGAAAACGTGTTTAGTTGTAATAAACTTTTTATACGTTAAAGTAGTTTCTTGCGAGTGGCTGTTTGACATCTTTTTGTTTTTCACCCCAAAAATACCACACTCAGCTCTGACCAGTTTAACATCCACTCAGCAGACAACACTATCATCAAAAGAGTGCAGGGAACAGAATTACTCCTTGTAATTATCAATAACAAACTTACCTTCGACCTTCATGTCCAACAAAACATAAAGAAAACCCACAAGAAATTAGGACTCCTCTACAGAAACACACAATTCCTTACCACATGAATGAAGACTATCGTAGCAAAAACTTTCCTTCTCCCCTCCCTATTTTATAGTTCTTGTATTCTCACCAATCTACAAAACTGCATCAAGACAAAACTGGAACAATGCTGTAACAAAGTCACAAAGTTCACCACAAACTCCAAATACAATACACACACCTGTAAACCACTACAGGAACTAAAACTGGCTTAAACTCTCCAACCAACTAACTACTATATACAGCCTAATTTACAAACCCACTGCCTTTTCTACCCTAGATAAGCTTGTCAAACATTACAAACCAAGCATACCACTCAGATCAGAAGATAAAAACCTATTAGAAATCTCCAAACCTTCTAAATGACCAGGTCGATCTCTATACTCATACTCATTTTCTAAACTGTGGAACTCTCTCCGACCAAACACCAGGTTAACACCAAGCATGTCATCCTTTAAAGTCTCTCTAAAAGCACACCTAAATAAGTCTGGTCTCTGCACATGTTTAACTCCAGGTTAATCCCACTCAACCACTGCTTCCTCTACCCATCCCCCCTTATTCTCTTCAGTCTTTTCTACCCCCTGTATATCTTTGAAGCCTACAATCTTTATCCTATGTCTCCCCTTCTCCAAGTAAAGCTGTTTATATTATCTTGTATAGTCTAGTGTACGCCCTATTCTAATGATTAATATGCTGCTAAGTAGATTAACTATTTTCTCCTCAAGCAATCTACTATCAATAAATAGCAATGTTTTGAAGTTAAGCAAAACACAAAGCAACCACGCACCTTTGCTTTCAATTTTAACCTGTCTCAATGTATTATGTAAAGTCTTAACAATTATTTTTGTTGTAAAAATTATGATCAACCTGTCTATACAAACTTAAATGACTAAATGTGGAGTTTTTCTCCCAGGGTCTCTGCTGAAAACAGGTTATGTGACAGAGTCAGACTATCCTGGCTAACAAATGTCAAATAAATAAATAAAGAAAGAAAGAAATATGAGAGAATATACACTAAAGATTGTATGTATGATTGTAAATCTGAGATAATGAACTGATTTCCAGACTATAAAGAAAAGGCAAATTTGCAGTTTTGCAAACATATTCATAAATAATGTGTAATCACTAATTCCACTAAATATGTCATGTACACATTTACAATCAACTGAGAATGTCCAACTGCATGAACTGTTTATTACTGGATATGAAACATTAACTGGTTATATGCACATTATTTGTTTGCTATTGTAAAACTGTGCATGTGTCAAAGAGAAGTAACCCACTACAACTGCATTGTGTACATGCAGTACTATGATGTCTCAAATCCAGAGGTGTGTAATTGTTTAACCTCTGTTTCTCTTTTTTCTCTTTTTTTTTCTTTTTTTCCATGTGTGCAGTGCATTTCATAGCACAAACACAGCTGCTTAAAATTGAAACTTTAATGTCAGTCACCTTATAGAGTGCAAACATGCTTAGCGGCATTGTGTGACAGTCAGCAATGTGGATGGTAATGACTGTAGAAATTCCACCTGTTAGCTGACGGTCTCTGTGGTACAAGGTTAAAATAGGTTGAGCTAAAAAAGACAGAGAACTTAAGTGAAGTGGGGTTGGAGTCCCATAGTAGTTATTTTTACCAATGAGGGTGTAAACTCCTTAGAACTACTGAATACCTTTTAATATCACACACATGCAGGATTAATTGAAGGATCATAATGAGTATTCTCACAAGTATTATATGTTCACTATCACCATTTACATTTGCTTTTCCTACCTGTGCACAAACATGGTTCACTGCTTAAGGAAAAGATTAAAAAAATGTATTTGGTTTACCTTCCTTCCCAGAAACAGGCTCAGCTGTGCGGTGGTCAGCTCTCTGGAAAGTACTGAGAATGGAAAATACGCTTGCTGACTAGCTTCCCCATTGGACCAGGTATAAGTTCAGTGAGTTCATGATCAGGACAGAGATGAGGCAGGATTCAAAGCCAGTACCTTTGCAGTAAGGGTGTCGCACTGTAATTTTACAGAAAACTTTGATTATAAATGTAATGCTACATAGCAATACCTATGTACAGCTGGTTGATTGACAGAAAGGTATCATTACTGCTTGCATACACATACATTTGCAGGTATCATATGTGTTATGCAAGTAACTGGTTTAGCATGACAGTGATGACTATGTAATAAAGGCTGCAGCTGCAGATCTGTCTTGGACAAAGCAGTTTACTGAAAATCATCTACACCCCTCCCAAAGACCAAGTATAACTGTAAAACAGATTGTATTGTCAGGTATGTATCATAACTCCAAACTCTTTTACTAAACTAATGCAAGTCTATCCATTTCCACTATATAGCAGATAGTCCTGTATCACAGCTGAGAATACACAACCTTTTAATGTCACATATATACAGGATTAATTGAAATATAGCACCAATTACTTTTTAAACTTTATATTTGTAATGACCGTAGCGGGCATATACTTCTTCTATAGCAGTGAGGAATAATCACATATGTAGAAATGTATGCACTCTGTTTTACATAGGTTTCGATACCACATTGTACAATTATTTTTAACAGTGTATAAGTCCCCACAAAACATGTGCCAAGTCATCCCATTGATCACTTCAAAGTCATGGCTTAAAAGCAAGGTCATATAGCTCATCATTGCTGTTTCATAAACTCCATTCATCTCTGCTTGGCAATGTTTGTCCTTGATTACCATCATGCAAACTCACTTGGCATGTTTGTGCTGTGGTCGTAAAACACCATTTCACAAATTGGTGTGTAAATACTGCAAATGATGTCGGAGGAGTTTTGCAGACATGGCAGGAGATGGGAAGGATGGTGCCAAATTCAGGGCACAGAGGTGGGGTGTGGAGGAATCAAAAATAATGGTTGCTATAGTCTGCTGCATGGGGACTACATTGTGTTTTAGTATAAGGCTGAGGCTTGGAACAGCCTAGCCAAGGCTGTCTCTAGTGCGACTGGCATACCACGCACTAGAGAGCAGTGTAGACACCTCTACAGTGACCTAAAGATGGGCAAGCAGGCACAACTAAACCAGTGGCTAGATGAGTTTAGACCTTCTGACACCCCACAGTTGTGTAATATACAGATTGAGCAACGTTAAATGTTATGGAATGCTTTAGATAGCCAAGAGTGGTATGTATACTGCTTTCATGTCTCGTCTTTCAATTTCTATTTTACAGCTGCAGGGGAAATCTTGGTGAACAGGGAGGTACATGCTGAGAGGTTGGAGTGATTCAGAGAGGCAAGGGGTATGCATTCAGCACAACTTACCCTGATCGTATTAAATATATTGTGATTCCATAGATCAGTATCAAATTCAGCCTGCATATCTTCACTGTAACTGGAAGCATGCATGCTGTCTGCTGTAGCTCTTGGTAATTGTAGTAGGCAAGTGTAATAGTTTATTCAGGTTATGTGGGTTCATTTCCCACGAGTAACCTATAGATTAACATTCAACAAATAGTATTTTTACATTTGATATGCAGCAATTTTGTCTTTAATGCCATGCTGTTAAGCTATCTGTAATCCTTGACCTTGCACTCACAAACATGGGGGGGGGGGGCAATATTCCTCACCCAATGTAATATCTTCACTAGTCACATCTGACCATAAGGCAGTACTACTTGAAATAAAAATTAAATCTGGGAATCCAGCAAAGCCAACAACCTTTAGGAACTATTTCAAGGCTAACCTCTCTCTACTAAGCAGCACCTCGGCTAAATTCCCAAGTACCCCTAAACCCAGTAAACACTATAGAATGCACTGAACTATTTACACCATTTTTGTACAGCCATATTGATAGCTGTGTAGAGTGAACTATGCCCACTTGTACTAAGAATAAGGCAAACTCAAAAGACTAGCCATCCTGGTCGGAATCACAATATCAATTGGTTATACAGCAAAAGAAAAAAAACTTGGCCAAGCATAGGAGCAACAAAGCCATACGTACTATAAGCCCCCTGACCAATCTATCTTGACCAAGCATATAAGGAACAAAGCCATACATACTATAAGCCCCCTGACCAATCTAAACAGGCAGCTAAGAGGGTTAACTAATACATCAAAGGCTAAATTTTAAGCAAAAATACCTTCTCAGGCAAAGAACAACCACAAAGTTTTTGACAGATATGTTCATAATCTTTGAGGAAATACACAACAATGCACAGAACTTTTTGTAAATGGTATCACCCAAACTGAACCAGAGTCCATTGCCAAACTTTTGGCTGGCAGGTTCAACTCAAATTCCCCCTCCCCCTGATAGTCCAAATATGACACAACACAACCACTCCCAACCATTACTAGATAACAGGTCATTAATGCACTTTACAAGGCCAAAAACACTGCATCAATGAGCCCCAATAACATCCCAGGATGTTTAATAAATAGCATGAAATATGACCTCTCTGGTCTACTTTAATCACTTTTCAACTAGAGCCTTCAGTCAGGTTTTGTGCTCAGGGAATAGAAGATGGCTACAGTCATTCTCCTGCACAAAGGAGGTCCAACCACCGAGCTGGGTAACTACAGGCCCATAAGTCTTAGCAGCCTCATATGTAAGGCCATGGAAAGACTCATCATGGAAATGATAAATGAGGACATAGGTAACTTGCAAATGCTAGACCCATCACAGTTCAGCTTTGTTAAAGGAAGGTCATGGCTATTAAATCTGGTGGACTTTTTTGAGAGGGTCACCAAAGCATTGGATGAAGGTAAGACTGTGCACACAGCTTACAGACAAGCTCACTAATTTAGGTATAAACCCTTTTATCACCCACTGGATATCCAACTGGCTCACTGATAGGACCCAGGAGGTCACAATAGATGAGGCCACCTCCACCAAGAGGCCAGTCATTAACAGAGTCGCTCAGGGATCGGTACTGGGCCTGCACCTTTTTGCCATCTATTTCTCGGAAATGGAAGCAAATGCTGAAGGTTTATGGCTGACTAAATTTGTAGATGATTGCAGGCTGGAGGTTATCATCAACTCCCCTGCAAGCACTAGCATTTCTTCAAGATGATCTTAAACTCAGTGTTAAGAAATGCATATTTGTACCCTTTGGGAAATCAACCATCCCAGCTAATTACCATGTTTATAATACACCCCTATGAGTCAACTCAGTGGTCAGGGATCTGGGTACGCATGTAGACGGTAGTCTTACCTTCGACCACCATTTCACCACAGTGGTGAGGAAGTCCTTATATGTTGCTCAACTTAGAGATAAGGGCATGGCATCTGGGTTCAAAGAGGTCATTATCCCACTGTACTCCACCCTTATCAGACCACTCATAGAGTACAATGCTCCATTTGGTATGTACCTGACCAGGCATATGCAGCAACTAGAGTGAGCTCAAAGGTTCCTTACAAAAGAATACAAGGTGTAACAAACCTGCCTTATGAAGAGTGACTTAAAGCCCTTTCTGTCTTCTCAATCTCCTATAGATTGCTGAGTGGTGATCTATGCCTGGCTTACAAGGCATTCACAAACCCCAAACGTATGAATCCCTACATATTTGTAAGTCAAAGAATACTAGAAATACAAGGTCTAGGGACTTGAATTTTGTCCTTGACTTAAACAGAACATACTGAAGAGACAGATATGTGTCCCAGAGACTGCCCCTCCTATGGAAAAGGCTTCTCATCCATCCACGTGAAGCTGATTTCATCTATTAGCCAGTTTAAGCAAGCACTACCTAGACAAGTGGATGGGGAATAGGACATTTACACTGGGTCTGGCACCCATGTCTCTTATGGACAGAGGTAGCTTATAAATACCTGGCTCTCAATGTCCTATTTGGATGCATGATATCATTATTCTTTTGGGAAAACTTGGCTAGGCTTAGAAAAGCCCCCCCCCCCCCCAGGTCATTAGCCTAGTAACAGTCTATGAATCTATGAAAGCATATATGGAATATCTGCATATTCCAAGGATTACTTGTAACAATTCATAGTCATTTTTTGTTTTATTTTGAAAGCTCTATAGCTAGTATAATAATGAAATTATATTTATTGTAATAAAGCATGAATGTGACATAGCATGGTTTGAATTATCTCTTTTTTATTTTTGTCTCACCTGAATCCTTATTTCTATCTTTTCTTTCTTTTTTTTTTTTAATGGGTTACCTGGCATCATACTGTTCTGATGTCATACCTCTCTGACAACAATCCAAATGTTTTTCAGCATGGAGGCAGGACAGCCACTGCGGATCAGCCTGCCAACCCTTAAATGACTGACACACCAACACCCAACTCCTCTGGAATGCAACCTGACAGTATTACCTCTGCAGCCACTGGCCTGGCCTATCCATGTCAAGTACCATTGCTCCAGCTGCTGGTGCACTGGTACCCTACCGGAGTATTGGTGGAGGGTGTTATTACAACACCCAACAGGATCTGTCAGGGATGGTGTGCTATGTCATAGAAACTACACAACATCATTGCATTGTTGTCAACCATCCATGTTATGATGACAACCCAAATAAATCAGGTTTTCTCTACATGTGCACATTACTGTGTGGAAAAAGTGGAGATCTATGGTTCTTTCAATATTTCCTCCTGTAAATTCATTTATTGCTTCTACCTGCTTGCCCCACTCCATTTCACCACTTTCCTGTCTACTCCATTTTCACACCTTTAATCTGGTCAAAAAATAGTATCACACACAGCACACATGGCCAGAACTGACCCATAAAACAGCCTTCACTGTTTGGCATCACATTCCAATGCAGAGTGACAGTTAATATCTCTTCATGTCCTATGGCAAATTCTGGTGAGTTTTTGCCATCGGCTGCACTAGTCCAGTTATCTCCATGAAGTAGTTCTTAAACATGCTGCACTATAGGAAAACAGAGTTAAAGTAGAGTAAAGGCACTGCTTTGAAATACTTAGTCTGACAATTCTGTACACTGCTGAATGTAACAATATATAACTTCCTCTGTGGACTGTTGACATATATTACTTGATTGAAGTTCTTTTGCCCATAGCACCAATTGTTCAATTTCAGATGCCTCTCACATAATTTCTTTCTGTGATGTTATATGTCTATAAGGATCTACTTTAAAATAGCAATTTACCATAATGTCGACTTGCAGAACATCAAGACGAAAACCACAAAACTTTGCATTAATGAACATTCACATCATCGTAAGTTTTCACCACGTAAGTAAACATTTGGCCAACAGTACATAAAAAACAAACCAAAGCAAATAAAACCCACCCAAGTGGGGGGGCTTCACCCAACACCCCTCCCTGCAGCCCCCCCATACCCCCCAACTAAATATACCCGCTCCAAGATTGCACTACAGTGGAGAAACTTATAATGATGTGAATGTTCATTAATGTAAAGTTTTGTGGTTTTGTCTAAGTGTTCTGCAAGTTGACATTATGGTAATTCACTGTTTTAAAGTAGACCCATCTATGATATGTTTAATCACCCACATCTTAAAATGTCCCAGTTATGAGTTCTCATGGAGATATATTGGATACTGGCCAAACCAAGTTATTTGCACTGACATCCATACCCACAACTACTGTATATTTAACATACCTTGTTCTGCTTGTCATAAGCCTGTTGTCCCTTTCCTAACCCTTCTTTATCCCTGTGTCAGTCACTTCATGCTGCAGAACATGGCAGCTTAATAATAATAACAGACCAAAAACATGTCCATGAATGTTCCATTACAACAAACATTGTTATGTGTATGTCCATCCCGCCTTGTATGCACCCCTTCACTCCTATCCCTGTATATATGTGTGTATCTATTAGGCTGATGGATGTACAGGTCATCTCAGGGTGTCTGCATACTGGCAGAACTCTACTGATGGATAATACAAGCATGTTACCTTGATTCATTAGGTGATCAGTGCTCCTGTAGTGTTCAAGGTTTTAAGATCTGCTGTAGGATTCCCCATGTCATACCACTCCATAAAGGTGACAGCTCCATTGAATTGTCAAACTATAGACCAATAGCTATCCTTTCCCCTCCAGCTAAAATTATGGAAAAGTGTATCTATAAACAACTCTTACACTACCTTATGCAAAATAATCTTCTGACCAACTCTCAGCATGGATTTATATCACAGCACAGTACCACCTCAGCCCTCCTCTCCTTTTCTAATGTCATAAATTCCAACCGTAGCAACAGCAAACTATCTTCTGCCATGTTTCTCGATCTTTCCAAGGCCTCTGACATGGTTAACCACCAGCTACTCTTACTTAACCTAAATAAAATGGGTCTACTTTAATTAAATGAAAGTGGAATCCGTTGACACATAAACAGCGAAACGCGGAAATGTTGAACGCACTAAATAGCGAAATCGGAAATGTCGAATTGTCATAGTTGGCCCATCTGCGGTATAGCTCCATAAGGTAAGTGTGCGATAGTTACGGACCTAAGGGTTAGGGTGCAGGTTAAGGTAAGTGCATAGATAGGTAATGTATGTAAGGTTTAGGGTAGGGTTTTGTTAAGTGTATGTGTGTGGAATATTTACTTTGTGTGGGTATAGTTCTCTAGGGTAAGTGTGCGGTAGTTACGGACCTTACGGTAAGGGAGGGGTTAAGGGTAGTGCATAGATAGTTGTGCATGTGGTGTTTATTGTAGGGTTACAAGTGGGGTTTTGTTGCTTTAATTTAGGGTTAGTAGTAGGGTTTTGGTTAGTATCCGTGGTGGTGCAGCGGTAGCGTTGTTACCTCACAGCAAGAGGTTCTCACGTTTGATTCTCGGCTGAAGTGCGGGGAGTGCCTCCTGTGTGGAGTCTGCATGTCCTCTCCGCGGTTGGGTGGGTATTTAAAAGACATACATAAATGGGCGTGCCTTCATTGAAGGTTGGACGTTGAGCTGGCACCACGGCATTCGTGAAAATCTAACTGCCAATCATTAGCAGACTGGAGTTCCGTGGTGGCGACCCCTAACCAGGAAAAGCCGAAAGACAAACAACAACAACAGCAAGTAGGGTTTTGGTTAGTGTATGTATGTGTTTTTTGTTGTTGTGTTTGCGTAGGTAGTACGTTATGGGTGGTGGGGTTGGCCGACTATTGCGGTTTCGATATTTAAATTTCACGGTTTTGCGTGTTCGACGTTATCACGTTTCGCTGTTTATGTGTTGATGGATTCCGCTTTAGTTTAATTAAAGTAGACCCAAATAAAATATCCCTAAACAACCATGCTATATAATGGTTTCAATCTTATCTTAGTGGAAGACAGCAGGCTGTCCTTTGGCAGGACAAACTCTCCACCCTTCTCCCCATTACCCTTGGTGTCCCTCAAGGCTCCATATTAGGTCCTCTTTTTTCTCCCTCTTTATCAATGACCTCCACACTGTAATCCCAGACACAACCTGTATACAGTATGCTGATGATTCCACCCTGATCTTCTCAGCCTCTACGACTACAGATCTCCTTAGTTTAACCCAGAAAACATTTAATACAGTGGAAAACTGGATCTAAACCCTAATAAAACAAAGCTATTGCTCTTCTCACCTACTCGCAAATCCTGTCAACCTTCGTTTACTATAGCATCTAACAATGAGACAATAATATCACCAGATATGTATACCAAACTCCTAGGTGTTATAATAGACAACAACCTCAAATATGATATGCATGTAAACCTAATTATTAAAACCGTTAATAAAAAACTTGGCTCGCTATACATAAACCGTTTCGCACCCCTCTAGCACCCCTCTAGCTAGGACTGCCATTGCCCCTACCCATCTGCTTTCAACTCTACTCTGTGCCTCACCAATACTCACTAACTTGAACAAAACTGATCTCAGCAAACTCTTTAGCTGCTACAATCAAATTGCCAGGTTTGCCACAGGAACTCCCTACAGGACACACCATTGTCAAAACCTACACTTCTTAGGTCGGCTAGAATTACCCAGGCTAATTCAATTTAATCAACTTACTGTAGTATCCATGGTTATTAACCATCCAGAAAAAACACCCTCACTTAAAAACATTATCCATCCCTACAAAAACGCTAGGCCTCTCAGTTCCACTACAAAACGTTTGGTTCAATCTGTTAAAGCTAACAACCTATCTGGAGAATCTTTGTTTGCAAATTCAATAGGCAAAACCTGGAATTTGCTCCCATTTGACCTCCCTTAATCAGTTAAAAAAAAATCTAACCTAGTATTTTAAAACTCACCGGTTATGTCCTTGCTCTAACCCTGACTAAAGCCTCATCTACTTCCATATCCCTGTAATTTCTTATTCAAAGCAACTAACCTCTTACACTAAAAAGTTTGAAAAGAGAAACTGTAATATCTTTGCAGATACTCTGTATATAAGCTGCACCAATAGGTTTGATAAGAGAAACTGTAACATGTGTATATATTTCTGTATATAAACTGTATTCTTCATAAGCTTGAAATGTGAGACTGCAACTTGTATGTCAATACAATATGTTTGTGCATATACTGTAACTTGCTTGTCTTCATCTGTTTGTAAGTTTGGAGCTTTTCTCCCCAGGCCTCCACTGAAAATGGACATGTATCCAGTCGGACTATCCTGGTCAGCAAATGTAAAATAAAATAAATACAATAAATAAATGTTCAGGTGGTGATTGATGAAATGTTCATCTAATATGCCGAAACTGTCCTTACTGTGAAGAAGCATACTGCACACCCTTTTCAGGATATCTGGCCCTACACAAATAGTTAGCCATATCTGCTGAGTCATAATAATCATTTCAAAAGAGATACCGCCTCTTGTAATGTCTGGAAAGCTGTATACGCAATTAACTTGTGATGTGCAGTGAGGCCTGACAAACAGCAACTAATTGTACAAGTGTATTGAGGTAAGCATTTGTGATACTATTTGGGGAAGACACTTTAATGTAGTCACTGATTTGCAGTCCTGATCACATTTACTTAGCTAATGACATCCTTGACACCATTTGTAAAAAAAAAAAAAAAAAAAGGACAATCATCTGGATTTAAAACCTGGTTCACTTGTCTCTGACAAGGAAGTCACTGCTCTTACACACTGTGTCACAAAGAAAGCTATGCAGCTGCTGTATTTTCCATACTCATTACTGTCCAGAGTGCTGGTGGCCATACCTTGCTGCTGAGTCTGTTTGCATGAAGGAAGGCAAACCAAATTAAATCTTACACTCTTTTCCTTAAGCAGTGAACTGTGTTTGCTCATTGCTTAACTTAATGCAAATGG
This sequence comes from Protopterus annectens, assembly GCF_019279795.1. Classification (NCBI taxonomy): domain Eukaryota; kingdom Metazoa; phylum Chordata; order Ceratodontiformes; family Protopteridae; genus Protopterus; species Protopterus annectens. Next base: position 57,249,204 of record NC_056736.1, read on the forward strand.
GGAAGACATGGCCAACAATTAAGTAATAAAGCTATGTTCCCAACATTTCAGGCATGGAGTACAGCATGTTCATCATAGTATCTGCCAGCAATTTTTCAAATATATCATGCAAACAAGACACATGAAACATTATCAACAAATAGATGTATTTTGCAGTTAACTTCAGTCAGGTCAGTTACTGTATGTCCTTATTTGTGCACAGTTTGCAAAGAGCACCAGTGGACAATGCTACTGCAAAAGTCCAAGTTGAATCCCTGGAATTCAAATCACACATGGGCTAATACTTTGCCATCATCCGCACAAATCACTGTTGCAGTAAAATGCTAATGTGTTATAATGATTTATGCTATATGTAAAGATTTTACTAACATAGTTTAGGGTTTCCGCGGGTAGTCTAATGTTATTTAAGCTACACAGCTGCTTCTGACTGCCTCTGAAATCAAGCTCTCTCTCTATCCCTCCCAGGTCTTCCCCTGCACAGCATGAGGCAGAAAAGAACTTCGCCCTTTTTGAGCGACTTCTCTACTATTGCCCACAACCTGTAAAAACAAAATGGGTCATTATCTGGTCATTTTAGTATAGACTTTAAAGTAAAGTATTATTTAAGGGTCCTCAGCACTAGCACGAATCTCCCTAGGCTTACCCAAACAAATAATCCAAGCTTGTTTGCATATACTCCACTTAAACTACAGAATACACTCTAAAACTAAGGCAAACAGCTATAACATTTTAAAAACAAGCTCCCAAAGCATAGGAATTGAACCTGATGTTTGTTTAGACGAGATTACTCACCTGCAAGTTAATTATACATATTGAAACCTGGGCTTAGTGTAAACCCCGCTCCGCGAGCACTCGCTTCGCTCGTGCTCACTCCGCTCCCCGCCCTGCCCCCTATTGCCACCCGCCCCCAGTACTCGTACTTTTATAACCTCAAACCACTCCCCCTACTGTCCACTAACTTCCTGTACCTCACTACCGCCCTCTAAGATCAAACGGAATATGACACCACCCAGGAAGCTTATCATACTAACTCTTTTTCCCTTCCTACTTGTCCCTTACCTAGCTACCCTATATGAAACCTGGTCTTACATAGGCTTCCACCACCCAGGCTACCAAACCAACCCCTCACCCATAATTAACAACAGAGGCCATGACTCGACTCCCTACTCACCGTCCTTGTTAGAACTCGAACGCTATGTAATTATCAAACCTACCAATATTAGGCCAAATGATAAACATTACTACAAACTTCTACTCAAAGCCCTCAAATTCATTACCACTCTGAATCACAGACTAGCCACAGATGGTGATATCCACCCCAACCCTGGCCCTTCCCCTCCACTCAATTCTAATTCCACCCTATCCTCCCCTCCACTTCTCAATCTAAACTCTAGACCCTTTAACTCTCTTCTGACCTGTCATCTAAACATCAGAAGTGTAAACAATAAGATTCACAACCTACATGCCCTTTTAGCTACTTGTTCCCCAGACCTACAATGTCACACAGAAACCTGGCTTAAACCAAGTACGAAAGACACACAGATAATCCCACCAGGGTATGATATACTAAGAGCAGACCGAATAACCCGTAAAGGTGGCGGTGTAGCCATACTCTACAAAAATACATTACAAATCTCCCTTGCCTCTCCACAACCCCTCCAAACAAACAATGCCGAAATTCTACTTGTAAAACTTCAACCAAACAAACATAAAAGCATAAATATAGCATGTATTTACATCCCCCCAGGCAACAATAATAACAAAACCTTAGAGGACTTTCTCCACTGGTTAACTCAAACTCACCCCCAGGAATCCATAGTGTTAGGTGACTTCAACATCGATTGGAATTCCTTCTCATCTAGCTCCCCATCTAGCAGCATAAATCTACATGGCTTTTCTCAGCTCATATCCACTCCTACCAGACTAGGTAAACCCCAAAACAAAGACAGCATCCTGGACTGGATCCTTACTAATAAAGATCCTGACCAGTACTCAGCAGGTACTCACCCAGATGACATGAGTGATCACTTACTCACCTATGTTATAAAATTCAAGAAAATCACCCCCCTTCTTACAACCATAAAAAAAATCAGGAACAATAATAAATTCAACGCCTCCATTTTTCAAACTGAACTTAAAGCCCACAACTGGAAAATACTCAAGTCTCTTCCTCTTGAAGAGGCAGTTATCTACTTCAACACCACCTTCCTCAAGATTCTAGATTCCCATGCTCCAATACGGTCCATTAGAACTAAAACCAAAACCGCACCATGGCTCTCTAAGGAAACAAAATCCAAAATCCTATCTAGAAACAAGATGTGGGTCACATGGCGTACCTCTAAAGACCCACACTCCCACCAAACCTTCCGCAACTTAGAAATGAAACTAAAAGAATGATCTTAAATGATAAAAAACTTCTTCCTCCACCTCCAACACAAACACCTTAATAATCCACAAAATTCTGGGCAGGCTTAAACAAGCTCCTGCACCCAGGCCAGGCAACCACCCCACTCCAACGACTTGCAAACAACAGTGCCCTGTAAACATTGCTAACACATTCAATAGTTTCTTCACAGAAACTATACAATCCCTGACCACACAATTCAAACAAACAACCAGCCCACTCCACTACCCATGCCAGCAGAATACTACAACTACATCAGATCATCTATTTACCTTCGATCCAGTACCCATATCCTCTATAACATCTCTTCTTAAAAACTAAAACCCACTAAGCTAGCAGCTGACCTTCTCCCAGCTGAGTTTCTGCAAAAGCAGGTGAGGCCATTTCCTATCCCGTCTCCATAATCATAAACCGTACCTTGTCAGAAGCCTTCATCCCTCCATATGGAAAATGTCCCACATTATTCCTCTCCATAAAGGTGGTAGCTCACTAGAGCTAACCAACTACAGACCTATAGCTATACTCTCACCCCTGGCCAAAATTATGGAAAAGTGTGTCCACAAACAACTGATGGAACACCTCACCAAAAATAAAATTCTAGCCAACTCCCAACATGGCTTCAGGCCAAATCACAGTACCACATCAGCCCTACTATCCTTTTTTAATACCATCAATAACTTCAGAAACAATAATCAACTATCATCTGCTCTTTTCTTAGACCTCTCGAAGGCCTTTGATATGGTGAACCACATTCAACTCCTCCATACATTAAAAAAACTATCACTCAGCAATTCCACGCTGAAATGGTTCCAATCCTACCTGTCCAATAGGCAACAGGCTGTTCTATGGCAGGACAAATTATCCACATGCCTACCTGTTACACTTGGAGTTCCCCAAGGATCTATTCTTGGCCCTCTTCTCTTCACCATCTTTGTTAATGACCTGCCCACAATCACCCCCCCATGCCACATGCATTCAATATGCAGATGATTCGACTATCATCAGCACTGCCTCCAACCTGGCAGACCTCACTGCTTCAACCCAAGGCACCTTCAACCTAATAGAAAAATGGTTCTCAAGTCGTCAACTAGTTCTCAACCCCAACAAAACAAAACTACTTACTTTCTCACCCACTAACAAGACTCTTTCCCCCACCTTCTCTATTATATCCTCCAATGGAATCACTATATCACCAGACGCTCACACAAAGCTATTAGGTGTTACCATTGATAACTCCCTTAAATTTGACACCCATTTCAATCTAACCATCAAAACCGTCAATAAAAAGCTTGGCTCTCTCTATAAAGTAAAACACTTTCTCACTCCTCACGCTAAAATTACAATTGCCAGCACACACCTACTATCAACTCTTTTCTATGCCTCCCCTTTTTACAAACCTAAACAAGACAACCCTTAACAAACTTGCTTCTTGTTACAATCACATAGCTAGATTTGCCACAAATTCCACCTTTAGAACGCACCACTGCACTAACTTGAAGCAACTAGGGTGGTTAGAGTTTTCCAGCCAACTCCATTTCAACCAACTCAAAACGGCTCACCAGATACTGTATCACCCAGAGAAAACACCAGCTCTGAAAAACATCATTCACCCCTATATTAACCTGCAATCTTTACGCTCCTCCAATAAGATCTTAGCTCAAACTACCAAAGCCAATAATTCTGCTGGGGATTCTCTATTCTCAAACTTTGTAGGTAAAATGTGGAACTCCCTACCGACCATGCTCACCTCAGAACCTTCACTCCTACAATTCAAAAAAAGCTTAAACTCCATCTCAATACTCTCTGGCAATGTCCCTGTTCCAAACCTGATTAACCACTATCATTTACCCTTCTCTTACCTCACTATCCTTAACGCTTTTTAACAAGGCGCCTCGCCTTTGTAACTGACCTATGTTTTTTTTTATATGCTGCTCTTATTTTTTTCCCAAGATGTGATGTATCTTTATATTGTATTTAGAACTCAACTATCTTCCTTTTTTGCATTAACAATGTTCATATGTCTGTTATGTACCTGGAGCTTTTCTCCCCGGGCCTCCGCTGAAAATGGACATGTATCCAGTCGGACTCTCCCGGTTAACAAATGTAAAATAAATAAATAAATAAATAAATGATATACATGTGCAGTCTGAAATGTGTACCAGTACTGGCTGCTGTTTATAACATAATGTCCTTAGTTGTCATGTGATATTTTACTTTCATTTGTTTTTCTTGCCTTTATTCAGTTCCCCAACCATATTGTTATAGATTTTCTTCCCTCTGGTTGCACTAAATGTTCTCCTTTCTAAGTTATGCCATGATTTTGTGCACTCACTTTTCACTTATGCATCCTTCTCTCCCTCTACCCTTGCTTTCAGTTGTCTGACTTGCTTACTTATTGCGGTTATTTTCATGTCTTCTACAATACCTTCTTTCTCCATCCCCTTTGCTATCAACTTGCTGCTATGTGGTTCTTTATCTACTGGCCAGAAGGAGCATTTGTTTCTTTATTCTAATTTCTATCCTTCCTTCTCTAAAATCCAGGGCAATTATGTAGTTTTTATGTGTTTTATTTTTCATATATCTTCCCATTATTTTAAGGCCTGCCTCAGTATCCTCTTTATACCTCATACTTTCAAAATATCCGCATTGTTCCTGCTCCCTTCTGCTCACATATCCAACATTTGCAGTTATTCCTTTTTATGGTCCTCTGTGTACAAAATTACTTCTGTAGGATCCTGAGCTGTTGATCACACATAAACTACAATAGTTTTAGAGAGTTCAGCAGTCTGTTTGGCTTTTTGTCACTCGTCATGCCTATCATTCGCCTTCTCTCACCTTGATCTCAACTATTGCATGTTTTACTTCCTCTTTTTTCTTTGCTATATCTCTGCAAGCTGTACCACTCTTCCTTTCCTAGCTTGTTTACTTTTTTCTTTTCTAATGCTTTCTCTTGTCCTCAATTTTTTATGCAATGGTCTTACAGGCTTGTACTCACTCCAATTATATAGACTCACTGCATCTCTTATTTTAGTGCACATTTTTGTTTTGTTATAAAATTATGCAGAACAGTCTGTAATTATTTTAATGTAGTTTCCCATTCACATCCACTGTACTCCTGCCTTGGTTATCTTTAGGATCCATCATTTTGTGTTCTATTGTGTGAGAAGACACCCCCTGAAGGATTTCTATCTCTCATTTTATATTCTACACCGTGGGTCCTACAGACAAGTTGCTTGGCAGCTGAAGTTGCACAGGATATTCTGCTTTGGATATTTTATTAGTTCCCATCAGTGATCTAGTCAGGGATTACAGTCACTTGAGATTCCCCTTCTGTAACTGTTTTCCTAGTTATCCACCTGCTCTCTGAGGGTAGTATTCATAAACACTGATTGCCAATGCACATAGCAGGTATGCCATCTGACTAACATGCTGCAGCCCTACACAACTCAAAAGATGGCAGGTACATAAGTGAGGAACAAAATACACAACTATGTACCTGGATGAGTCATGTGATATGTAAAGCAATGTACACACTGAGATCCAAGATTCACTTTGCAGGGCAATGAAGTGGCAATGATTTAATTAGGTACAACTATATACATATGCACAGAACATAATGGATATGTTCGCAGTGGCCATGTCAATGTGATGTGTTCCTTACCATGACAATGTGATATGCTCCTTACCACAAAATATCTGTACAATAGCACCATGTCTGTTGCAATGGAAGCACAAAATTAGATCTAAATGTAAATTAATTTTCTGATCACTTAATGAGCTGCCATGCATTCAAGCATGGCTCTTTCACCAAACTTCACCCACCTTCACTGACAGCGATGGCAGGATCATCCCTCATATGCAAGTAGCAGCATCAACAGTGGCTAATGTGCATGTTATACTAATGAGAGTTGCTCTTTATGCATGACTAGTGAATCAAGAATATTCATAAATCACATCTGTTCATACACTATGAGCAGCTAGGTGACCTGCAAAGTATGAATGGCCATCATTATCTTGAGAAGCAATCCACTGTATCACTAGTGCATACTCCACAACTTTACTGATGTACTCGACCCTCATGTCCACACAGAGAATAAACATACTACATATGTGTGAGCACACACACCCATACTCACATAAATATGTGAGCGCACACACACACACACACACACACACACACACACACACACACACACACACACACACACACACACACACACACACACACACACTCACTAGCATGCTGTTACTTACCAATATCCAAAGAGAAGGTTAGAACTTCAGCAGAGCTTGGTGACCCATGGCAGACAAAATGAGCTGCAGAGGTCCGTAGAAGGGTCTTATGCTGATCTAAGGATGCTTGTACTCTATGGTATCCCATACCCCATGCTGTCTACATAAAACACATCTTCATCCCTGCCAGTGGTGCACACTATACACAAGCCTGTACTGTGTGAACAAGCAGCATTTCAAAGATGTTTGATGTCAGCATCCCATTAGTGCAAGTTCACTTTATGAATCACATTAATTGCATGTTGATGTGCTAAACAAAGTAGTCTCAACTGTTTTAGATGAGTATATACTCTGTTCATGAATGCAAGGGGGGGGGGTGTATACATTTCTGTTGATATTAGCATCGTTTTTTTCCAGGCACTATTTCCAATGTGTGTCCCATTGCTCATGCAGTGGATGACACCAGCACCATAAGTAATCTGTCCTGTACTCTGTGGCTAGAAGGCTAGGAGAGTGCCTGATGCTTCAGGTGAGCAGGACATGCACTGTTCGCCATTAATTATCCTCTATCTGTCACATCAAAGCAGCACCTGACTGCCATCTATGTAACAACCAGAGCTTCACTGATAACAGTGAAGTTCAAATGTAAGAACCTTACTATAATGTAAAAGATTAAGATTAGGTATCTGATCATAACTGACTTTTATTTGTTTGAGATACAGATGGCAAAAAATTTACCTTATGAACAAAGTTCAAGAGGTGAATCTTGGCATTCATGCCAAGAACATATAATAAGGGCTGATCACATTCCTTTGTAATATATGGAGTGTAATCTGCTCTATAAACGTAGTTACAGAAAGAAAAGTGTGAAAGCACAAAGTATTTTTACAGGCTTTGAACTTTGGTAAAAGTCAGTGCTGCCAGACAGACAGCAGCCAGAAACACTGTCCTTCTGTAAAACTAGTAGCTTTAAAAGTTGTTAGACATTTTATTCTTCCACAACTTTTGTTTTACAAGTGTGGCAGAGCAAAGTATCTAACAACTTGTAAAACTATTTTATATTATGCTGCTGTTTTTTTGCTAGCTGACACTGTCAGATGTTAAACATTATCTCAACACTCAATTTTGACAGCACTTAGGAGTACTTGGCAAAAGCTTAATCTCTGTTCTGACATCAAAAAGGTACATAACAAGCCTGTGTTTTTTCCAGTATTGGAGAATAACCTCAATGCTTCATGCACTACAGACTTGTAGTGAGTTCATTTTTGTATGTATGTGCGCATGTCTGTATATGTATGTATGTATGTATATATAGGGGAGTATTCCCTTTGATCAAAAACTGCTTTGGTAGAAGTTATGAAATGCCATTACAGCTAATTGAAAATGAACTGATATAACATTAGTAGCTTTTCTGTGTGCAAGATTGTGAAACTAGGGGATTGGGGAATTTGCCCTTTCTTCACTGTAGAGTGAACTCCGAGTTGGTATAATAAAAAAATACATTTTTGTTTTTTTTGTTAGGATTGATGAGATGAGGTTTGATGTCTTGTATTTTCAAGAATGTCATATTTCCAGATTATTTATATATATATATATATATATATATATATATATATATATATATATTAATTAGATATACATGTTAGATATAGATATATAGATAGAAAGAAACTATAACTAGAGATTTATAGATACATATATGTGTGTGTCTGTGCGTTTGTAAAAATCTATTGATACTAACTTCTTTTATATTCAAGAAAGTGAATTTTAAGAATTTAATAACTTCATTTCATTTGTTTGTTGATTGATCTAACCTGGAGTTTCACAGCTGTTGAAATGCAGCAGAACAGCTTCGTTCCACTTTCATGTATTTAGCTTTTTACGCCTGAACATGTACACAGCAAGTTCAAGTGATTACTGTCTTTGTAACTCCCCAGCAGTTTCCAGCTGTGACAAATTTTCCTACATGCTCTATCCTTCAATTTAGAGATTTTCTAAACATCAAGATGTCATCAAAGAAATGTAAAGGTTAACAGCAGTCTCTGATTAGAAGTGAAATGACAGAGTCAAACAGTGCCCAGACTGCAATGGTTTCCAATAAGGATATATAAAATTCCTTGCCGCTTGTGACTTCAAAACCTATTCAAACATCATTCATTTATAGAATGGGCCAGCTCTTCATTAAGTGCTATAATATAGGGCACGATATGCCTGTAGGTTGGTGTCAGAGATTTTATTTATTTTATTTATTCATTCCATTTGTTTACTGAGATAGTCTGATGGGGTCATGCAAGACCCCTTTTAAGCAGTGGCTTAGAGAAAAAAAGTAAAAGTAAGCGCAAATATTATAGACAAAGAAAAGTTAGAACCATGCAAATCTAGGAGTTTACGGTTATTTAATACCTCACAACAAGACTTGAAGGCAAACAGATATTTATGAATTTATAGTCTTTATTTCTGCCCACAGATAGTTCTTATTCACGGTAATATAATGTCTGCGGAAGTTCTTTTTATTTCAGTCAGTGCAGAACAGCAGTAATAAAATGTCACTGCAGATGTTAGAGAAGAACCATAATTATACAGTAAGTGGTCATGAGCACAAAAAGTGCGCACACTGATTGGACACCCAAACAACATGCCAACTATAAAATAAAAATATTGAAACAGAAACTGCTACACTACAAATGCTGGAATACTTGTATCTTCATTAACATACCTCAAAAGAAATTTGGAGAATGTCCCTTTTCTCCTCACATTTTTTCTTCCTCTATTCCATTGTAAAGTTTCACATTTTGTGGTAAATCAATGAACACTGCATTCATTGATGAATATAAGTCAACTTTAATACCTCCCAGACTTCAGAAAATGCATATGGTTGCAAAATGTCCCCTAATATTAATTTCCCTGTAACTAGTTTAATATGCAAAAATGTGCACACTGATTGGGCAGACCAGTCATTGAGCTAAATATAAACCAAGCATTCCACCACATAAAAACACCTTCTCCACAGAGCTAAGCGGAGAATTGTAACTGCTTAAAAAAGCATGCAAGTAAACTGCTCCTTGGAACAGAATTATACAGTAATATATATGCATTAAAAAGAAACTGTCATAGCTCTCAATCTGCCTCTTCTGATGTTGAATATTATTTAGCAACTTAGCCTCAGTGATTTCCCAGAAAGCCACATGCTTTGCAAAGACCAACAATATCAGCAACATCTGGACATTCTGCGAAAAATCTAAAGAGTTCACAGTTACAGAACAATGAAATACCTTAAGTAAAATAGGAAAGAGCAATGTACTGAGCAGCCTTTGACAAACTTAGAACATATGCAGTACATATCTTGCATACCCCAGACTACCAGAAGGTAGTGGAAGAGCACAAAAGTCCATTTCTACAATAACATTATTTAGAAAAGTTAAGACCTTTTTTCTTAAACAATGTAAAGAAAAAATTCTCGATTTCAACAATTGGCTAAGTTTCTGGTGTCATTCAAAGGGGATCCAGTGTCTGTCCACCTGAGATGACATGCTCGACAAGCCACACTGCTTCACTAGAGAGGGCTTGCACCTGTCACCCTTAGGCTTTCGAATACTGGCCAAGGCTGTTGCCACCCCCATAATGTCTTTTTTAGGCAAGGCTCAAAAGACAAACCCACTGCCATAAATAGCACAAGTAACAAAAAACTGAGGGTAATGCTACTAAATGCCAGAAGTCTAAACCTCGAAATACACGCACTAGAGGCACTCCTCAGTATGGAGAAAATCGATATATGTGCTGCAACAGAAACCTGGTTTAAGGCTCCAGAGAGCACCCCAGCACTACCAGGCTACAACTCATACCATACATTTTGGCCACAGAATCAAAACCGAAATACAAAAGGCGGGGGCATATCCATATTCATCAAGGATACCCACACCTCCAGGTTAGTGGCATAGCATGATGTTTCAGAGATCATCCACGTGCATCTAACAATGGTCAAAACTGCAATTCAAATTGTAGCTTGCTACAGATCACCCACCATGTCCCAGGACCCCCATTCCATGTTTCTGGAAACACTGGGAAACATAAAGGTCCTACCAAACACCCTAATATTGGGCGATTTCAATTACCCAAACATTAACTGGGGGAACTATTCAAGTACTAAGTCTCTTGCCCAACTTTTCCTAGAATTTACAAACTCAAACACTCTGGTTCAACTGGTCAACACTCACCATTGTTGACAACATATTGGACCTGGTCATCACCAACATGGGCGACCGGTGTTCCACACCAGAGATCAAGCACTCACTTGTTAGATCTCACCATAAACAAATCACTTTGAATATCCATATTCCGCCCCCACCCCTGGACAAGAAAACCACTGTGAAAAACCTTTCAAAAGCAAACTTCACGTTACTTAAGACCGAGGTGGAAAGTTTCAAAGCCCCCATGCTGAAGGATAACACTGTCCAAGCTGCAAAATCCTTTACTAATGCATTCCATGGGCAGCTACAAGAATGCATGGATCGTGCCATCCCAAGCAAAACCAAGAATCACTCCTCCAAGACAAGGAAACCAGTCTGTTGGATTCCTGCCATAAACAAGCTATACAATAGAAGGAGGAAACTAGTACAAAAAAGAGTAAAATCCCAAGAAGGGAAGACATCCCTGATCAGTATCAGCAAGAAACTACGATCCCTCATAAAATTATCCAAGGCGAGCTTTGAAAGAAAAATTGCCAAGGACTCCAAAGATAACCACAAGGCATTCTTTAGCTATGTCAAGAATCTAAGTGGCAATGCTCAGATCTGCTCAGAGGTAGTGCAGAATGGCACAAAATACACTGAACTGATATTGCCACCATCCTGGCAGACAGGTTCAGTGCAAACGTCACCACCCCCTCTCACCCCCAAAAGTGCCCATAACCATACCAGAAGAATGTAGAGTCCCTGAAATCACAGACACTCAGGTTAAAACAGCCCTCTCCAAAGCCAAAAACACAGCATCAATGGGACTGGACTGTGTCCCAGGCTGCGTCCTACACAAGCTCAAAGATGAACTAACCCCTCACCTAAACACACTGTTTAAACTCAGCCTCTCCACAGGCTACATACCTATAGAGTGGCACACAACAATGGTTATTCCACTCCACAAAGGTGGAGCCACAACAGACCCCGGGAACTATCACCCTATAAGCCTGACTAGCTTGGTCTGCAATACTATGGAGCGCATCATCATGGAACTCATTAACAGAGACATTGGGAACCTCCAAACACTGGACCATACCCAGTTTGGCTTTGTTAAAGGCAGATCATGCCTCCTCAACCTGGTGGACTTCTTTGAGACAGTTACTAAAGCTATAGACGAGGGAAAGGTGGTATACACAGCCTACCTAGACCTCGCTAAGGTCTTTGACACCATTCCCCATTCTGGTATTATAGATAAGCTCACCAGCCTGAACATAACCCCCTACATCACAAGATGGGACGCTAGCAGGCTCACGGACAGAGCCCACATGGTGAGAGTTGCAGGAGCTAGATCTGACTCTAAACCGGTTAGATCCGACTCTAAACCGGTTACAAGTGGCATTCCCCAGGGCTCAGTCCTAGGACCCCTCCTGTTCGGCACATACTTCTCAGAGGTACAAGCAAGCACAGGAGGACTATGGCTGACCAAGTTCACAGACGACTTCAAACTAGGGGCTATAATTGACTCTCTGGCTGATACAGGCATCCTCTAAAAGGGTCTCACTGAGACTGATACCAGGTGTCAAAATCATGGCCTCAAGCTAAATGCCAAAAAGTGCATAGTCATCCCGGTTGGAAAAAACAAAGTACCCACAAACTACCACATAGGTGGTAGTCCCCTAAATACGGAAGACGTAATAAGTGATCTGGGGACCCAAGTAGATAGTAATCTCACCTTTGATAATCACATTGCCAAAGTGGTTAGAAAATCCTTCTACGTGGCCCACCTGATCACAAAAGGGTTTGCATCCAGATCAAAAGAGGTCATTGTGCCCCTCTACTCATTACTCATCAGACCCATCATAGAGTACAACGCCCCATTTGGGATGTACCTTACAAGACACCTGCAACAGCTGGAAAGACCACAAAAGTACCTCACCAAGAGGATCACTGGCCTCAAACAGATGCCCTATGCAGCTCTACTGGAGAAACTCCAGTTGTACTTGGTTGCATACTGCCTACTCAGAGGTGATCTCTGCCTGACACACAAGGCCATGTCCAACCCAGAATTCATGGACATGCTCCACCTAAAGAAAACCTTATCCCCTCAGGCCACACGCTCTAGGGATCTAAATCTCACCACAACAATAAATAGGATGTGCTGGAGGGATAGATTCCTGTCCCAGAGACTTTCCATGCTTTAGAGCAAGATCCCAATCTACATTAGGCAGAGCTCCTCACTAACACTCTTCAAAAAAAACCTTGGCAAGTTGATGGGAAACAAAAAGTTTACCTCAGGGATCACTTCACTGGCTCTGCTGGACAGAGGCACAGGGAACTAATCTAAGGGGGTGGTGAAAGCCAACACATTCTGGCTAGGCTTATAAATGCCTTCGGGCAGATAGCCTAGTACCAACCTATGAACCTATGAACCTATGTTGTTGTGTAACAACAATAATCTACTCCTGATTGAAGGCAATGCAAGATTTACCCTCATGATCAAATCATGCCAACAGTGGGTAAATTTTACATTACCCGCACCCAGTCATGGATTATTGCTAAATTAATTGATACACACAACCAGTTTCTTACCTGCGTCTTCTCATAGTCATTTATATAAACATGAGTAGTATCACAGTATACAGGCTAAATTTCATTCCATCACCCCACCCCAAACACACATATACATATTATATATTTATATATATATTTATATAACATATATGTGTGTGTTTATATATATATATATATATATATATATATATATATATATATATATATATATATATATATATATTTACATATATAGATAGATCTACTTTGAAATAACACAATACCAAAATCCTGAACTACAGAACCTCAAGACCACAATATTGAAACTACTATTGTACTATTTCCCAAAAGTTTACAACATCGATACTCTAAATGATGAAAGGATGGTAATAATTGTGCAGTATACTTTTAAATGGTACGGTATCTTTTTAAGGTAACACAGATTTTTAGAAAAAAGGTATGGCAGCCGCTAAGTTCAGAGGTCCTCTGTTGGGTAGCTATAGAGTTATCAGAACTTTGGAAAAGATGTTTTAGTGGTTGCAATTGAAGGGTAAGTGTACTATGTGGACCCGACTGAATAAATAAGAACCGGTAAATAAATAAAAAAGCAACAGGGAAAACGCTAGGCACAGGATTCTCAAGTATTCCAAAAAGCTACAGCAGTCTGCTCAGTGTATTAAAATGAACAATTCATAGGTTCATAGGTTCATAGGTTTATACTAGGCTATCTGCCCTAAGGCATTTATAAGCCTAGCCCAAACTTTTGTGGCTTACGCCACCCCTTATATGAAAAAATACTGTGCCCATTAGTTTGTTGTGCCTCTGTCCAGCAGTGACACAGAGATGATTCCCAGGGTAAACCTACGATCTCCCATCCACAGGTCAAGATTTCTCTTGAACAGAGCCAGCGAGGTGCTCTGCCTCACATGGACCAGGATTTTATTCCACAGCATAGGGAGTCTCTGAGTGATAAAGCTATCTCTCCAGCACATCCTATTTATATCCGTGCTAAGGTTTAAGTCACTTGCTCTAGTGGTTTTGGTGGATTTGGATTTTTTGAGGTGGAGCATGTCCATTAATTCCGGGTTGGACATGGCCTTGTATGTCAGGCACATGTCACCTCTGAGCAGACGGTATGCGACTGAATAGAGCTGGAGTTTCTTCAATCTGGCAGCATATGACAGATTTTGGAGTCCCTTTATCCTTTTGGTGAGGAACTTTTGGGGTCTCTCCAATTGCTGCAGATGTCGGGTGAGATACATCCCGAATGGGGCATTGTACTCGATCATTGGTCTGATAAGTGAAGAGTACAGGGGAACAATGACCTCACTAGATCTGGATGTGAATCTCTTCATGATCAGGTGGGCAATGTAGAAGGTCTTTCTAACCACTTTAGCAATGTGAATGTCAAAAGAAAGGCCACTGTCAACCTGGGTCCCCAGGTCCCTGATAATCTCTTCTGTGCTTAGTTGATTGCCACCTATATGGTAGCTTGGGGTTACCTTGTTTTTCCCGAAGGGTATGACTATACATTTTTTGGCGTTTAACTTCAGGCCATGGCTCTAGCACCAGCTATCTGTTTCCGTGAGTCCCTTCTGAAGGATATCCGTGTCCGATGCCCTTTCCACTATGGCGCCCAGTTTGCAGTCGTCTGCAAACTTTGTCAGCCAAAGTCCTCCCATGTTGGCCTGTACTTCTGAGAAGTAGATGCCGAACAATAGGGGGCCAAGGACTGAGCCCTGTGGGACACCACTTGTGACTGGCTTGGAGTCTGACATAGCGCCAGCAACTCTAACCCTGTGAGTTCTGTCCTTAAGCCAGTTTGCAACCCATCTTGTGACATATGGGTTTACATTTAAGCTGGTAAGTTTTTCTACAATACCCGAGTGGGGTATTGTGTCGAAAGCCTTTGCAAGGTCAAGGTAGGCTGTATGGACTGCCTTTCCCTCATCAATGGCCTTGGTGACTGTTTCGAAGAAGTCGACCAAGTTTAAAAGGCATGATCTTCCCTTGATGAAGCCAAACTGGGTCGGGTCCAATGTCTGCAAGTCCTCTATATCTTTGTTTATGAGCTCCATTATGATCCTCTCCATAGCTTTGCAGACTAGACTTGTTAAGCTTATGGGGCGGTAATTACCAGGGTCCGAAGAGGCACCACCTTTGTGGAGTGGGACCACAGTTGCCGTACGCCACTCCTTGGGCACGTATCCTGTAGTAAGGCTGAGATTAAACAGCTGCCTTATGTGCGGGTTTAATTACTCATTTAGCTCATGTAGCACACAGCCGGGGACACCATCCGGTCCCATTGATGCTGTGTTTTTAGCTTTAGAGAGAGCAGCTTTCACCTGCGCATTTGAGATGTCTGGGAGGCTACACTCCGCTGGGATAGTTATCTCTCCTTTAGGGGGGGAGAGGGGGGTGAAGTTTGCACTGAACCTGTCTGCCAGTATGTTGGCAATATTCACATCAAGAACTCCAAAAGATTTAGCACTTTTGTCTACTGCACTATAGACCTCATCAGAATAATCAGAATAAATAATAACATACTGGTGTTTTAAGTGTTATTGTGAAGGCAACGTTCATAGGTTTATAGGTTCATAGGTAGATACTAGGCTATCGGCCTGAGGGCCTACGTAATCCTAGCCAACAAGGTTCCCTGGCTTACGCCACCCAAGAAAGTTATTTTCCTGTGCCACTGTCGAGCAGAGACACAGAAGTGATCCCCGGTGTGTATTTCCTATTTCCCATCCACTCATCAAGATTTTTCTTGAAGAGTGCTAATGAAGAACTTTGCTTGACATAAATGGGTAGCCTGTTTCAGAGTATGGGAAGTCTCTGGGACAGGAATCTATCCCTCCAGCATGTGCTGTTTATTGTGGTGACAAGGTATAGGTCCCTAGACCATGTAGCTCTGGGGGATTGGGATTTCTTTAGGTGTAGCATGTCCAACAGCAATGGGTTTGACATAGCTTTATATGCTAGGCAGAGATCACCTCAGAGTAGGCGGTATACTAAGGAGTAAAGCTGGAGTTTTTTGAGATGGTCAGTGTAGGGCATCTGTTTGAGGCCAGTAATCCTCTTTGTGAGGTACTTCTGTGGCCTTTCCAGCTGCAGCAGATGTCTTGTGAGGTACATTCCAAAAGGGACATTGTACTCTATAATGGGTCTAATGAGTGTCAAGTAGAGGGGAACAATGACCTCTTTTTTCCTGGATGAGAACCCTTTTATGATGAGGCGTGCCACATAGAAGGACTTCCTGACTACTGTGGTGATGTGACTACTGTCCACCTGGGTCCGAAGGTCTCTTATCACACATTCGGTGTTAAGTAGACTGCTTTCTATATAGTAGTTCATGGGTACAGTGTTTTTACCAAAGGGGATGCCAATGCACTTTTTGGCATTGAACTTGAGGCCATGGCTCTGACACCAGGCATCTGTCTCAGCGAGGCCCTTCTGTAGGATTTCCACATCATTTGGGGACTCGACTATGGTTCCTAGTTTGCAGTCATCTGCAAACTTCATTAGCCAGAGGCCTTCTGTGTTAGCCTGTACTTCAGAGAAGTAGATACCAAACAGGAGAGGTCCCAGGACTGAACCCTGTGGTGCTCCACTTGTCACTGGTTAGAGGTCAGATTTGGAGTGTGCAACTTTTACAGTGTGGGTTCTGTCAGTGAGCCAGTTGGCAGCCCATCTTGTGACATAGGGATTTATACCTAGTTTAGTGAGTTTAGCTATAATTCCAGAATGGAGGATGGTGTCAAAAGCCTTGGCGAGGTCAAGATAGGCTGTGTGAACCACCTTACCCTCATCTACAGCTTTGGTGACTGTCTCAAAGAAGTCGATCAGATTCAGGAGGCATGATCTGCCTTTCACAAACCCAAAATGGGTGGGATCCAGAGTTTGGAGGTTACCAATGTCTTTGTTCATGAGTTCCATGATGATACTTTCCATGATCTTGCAGACCAGGCTCGTCAGGCTAATAGGGCGATAGTGCCTGGGATCAGTCGTGGCTCTCACTTTGTTGAGTGGGATAACTGTTGCTGTATGCCATTCAGTGGGCACAAAGCCTGATGTGAGGCTATGATTGAACATGGCGCTTAGGTGGGGGGCCAGTTCGTTCTGAAGTTCATGTAAAATGCAGCCTGGGATGTTGTCCAGTCCCATGGAAGCTGTGTTTTTGGCTTTAGAAAGTGCAGCTTTTACCTGCGATTACAGGGACTTTGCATTCTTCTTTTATAGATATGGGCCCTTTAAGGGGTGAGGGGGGGGCTAAAGTTAGCACTGAACCTATCTGCCAGGATGTTGGCTCTGTAATTTTCAGTTGGTTCTGTAATTTTCATGCTGTTGTCTTGTAACTCAGAGCAGATCTGGGTGTTGCCATTGAGATTCATGACATAGCTATAGAATGCTTTGTGGTTGTCCTTAAAATCAGTGGTGATTTTGTTTTCATAGCTAGCTTTGGAGGATCTTATAAGGGATCTCAGCTTCTTACTGAGGCTGACCAGGGAGCTCCTCCACTCATGGGATTTTACTCTCTTTTGCAACAATTTCTTCCTTCTGTTGTACAATTTGTTTATGGCAGGGGACCACCAGATTGGCTTCCTTTTTTTGGAGGATAGCATCTTGGTTCTGTTTGGGATAGCATGATCCATGCACTCATGTAAGTGCTTATAGAGTGCATTTGTATAGGATTCAGCAGTCGTAACTGTATTGCCCATCTGCATGGGTGTCATGAAGTTCACCACTTCTGTCTTAAGAAGCATGAAGTTGGCTTTGGAGAAATTTTTTACCGTGGTTTCCTTAATGGGGAGTGGGGGCGGGATGTTGATATCAACGGTGATTAGCTTATGGTCGGATCGGACCAATGAGGAGTTGATTTCAGGTGTGGAATACTGGTCACTCATGTTGGTAATGACTAGGTCTAGGATATTGTTGCCCCTGGTGGGGGTTTGGATAAGTTGATACAGGGCATTGGAGTTTATGAATTCCAGAAAGCGTTGTGTGAAGGAGTTGGTGCACGAGTAGTTTTCCCAGTTAATGGTGAATAGTTGAAATTGCCCATATTAGGGTGTTTGGTTGAACCGTAATATTTCCCAGTACATCAAGAAAAGAGGAGTGGGACTCTTGGGGCATGCTGGGAGATCTGTAGCAAGCTACAATTTGGATTGCAGTTTTGCCCAGAGTTAGTTGCACTTGGATAACCTCGGATGCATTATGCTGAGCAACTAGCCTGGAGGTGTGGATATCCTTAATGAATATGGACACACCTCCGCCTTTGGTGTTCCGGACCAGGTTACATGGCTGAAAAGTGTGGTATGAGTTATAGCCTGGTAGTGGCAGGGGTGCTCTCTGGAGCCTTGAACCAGGTCTCAGTCACTGCACAGATATCGATGTTCTCCATTTTAAGGAGTGCCTCGAGTGAGTGCATTTTGAGATTTAGACTTCTAGCATTGAGTAGCATTACCCTCAGTTTTTGCTTGCCTGTTCCTGTTACGGTGGTGAATTTGTCATTTGAACCTTGCCTAAAAAAGGCACTATAGAGGTGGAAAGAGCCTTAGCCAGTATCCAGAATCCCAGGGGTGACAGGTGCAGGCCATCTCTGGCAAAGCATCGTGGCCTGTCGACCATGTTATCCCAAACAGACAGATACTGGATCCCCTTAGAATGACACCAGAAGCTCAGCCAATTGTTGAAGTCAATCATTTTGTCCTTGTACTGCAGTATCATTCTGGGCGATGGCAGAATTCTACTCAGGGCTAGGGTCATACCTGCCTGAGCTACAAGATCGGAGAGCTCTTCCATGTCACTTTTCATGTAGTCCAGGGAGGTACATCTCAGGTCGTTCACACCAACATGGACAATGACAGAGTCATATTTGTACTTGTTGTGGAGTGACCTGAGTGCATGGGTTATGAGGCGGATCCTGGCACCCGACAGGCAGCTGACAGTAACCTTCTCCTTGTTTAGCCTGGTGAGTGGGACATCAGTGTGCCTGACTATAGAGTCACCTACGACTAGTGTGTTGTATACATTGTTTTGCCTTATTGGCTGTGGTTGAGTGGCACACTGAGTCTGTGGGCTATGTGTCATTTGGATTGTGTTGGGGGGGTGGAAGTTGCTTACGTTTCTGCTTTGGAGGTCTCTGTTGCTTGGGCAGATTATTATTGAGAGCCTCCACAAATGTTTTTATGTCTCTATGTGTGGATTTTTGTGGTGTAGAATTAGTGAGACTATGTGATAAGTGTGGTGTGGTGCAAGTGTTTACCTTCTCCTCTTGAATGGTTAGAGAGAGCTTTACCTCCAGTTTGGCTAGATAAGTGCATCTCTCACAGGTTGTAGTGTTGAGTGGTAGGATTAGAGGGTTATCTATGTACATGAGGCAATTTCTACATTGCCCCAAGATGCCCAGATTCATCAGATAGACAGGAGAGAACATTGGGAGCTGACCCTTGGACATGCCTGAATAAAAACTATTTTCCTCTAGATAAGTGAGGAAAGTGAGTACAAGAGATGTTTTTCTCTAAGCAAGTGAGAAAAGTAAGTGCAAAAACTGTTTTCCTCTAGGTAATAAGGAAGGTTTAGTGCTATAGTAATTAGTAGCTTATTTAGTGCTTACAACAAGTTCTGAACAAGTGCTGAGCACGAATAAGCAAATTCAAGTGTTAATACTAAGAATCTGTATCTGCACTAGATTAGTTACAGGAAAGAAACAAGTGCAAATGCAGGCTTTCAAATCAGAAAGTTGAGAGAGATGGAAAAGATTGCCCAGACGGCCAATAACTACAATTTCTGGGCCAGAATCACTCCTTATGTGGTAGACAGGTTACCTAGTGCTTACCACTCCCACTGATAAGCCAGAAGCCTTCCCTCCAACACAGAAAGGCTTGGTGGGGGGGGGGGGGCTCAGATGCTTACATACAGTCCTGGATACAGCAAATCTGTAACTGGACTACACTAGTTACAGGAAAGGTAGGAAACAGGCTTACAATTTTTTTTTTACAGAAAAGTAGCTAAAACAGCAGTAAAAACAACTCAAATGCACTGCAAGCTAGCACACTTGAGTATGTAGCAATATTAGACCAAACACAGTTTAGAAAAAATGCAATTAAATTAAAAATGACTAAAAACAAGTGCAGCAGGAGTGTATTAGGTAGAATATGGTAAAGAGATGGGACTGGGGGGAGTGCCCCAGATCAAATCTACAGTGGGGCTGGCAACTGCAAAAGCCACCAAATTTAAAAACAAACCAAAGATAGGGTAGGTGGGACAAAACACTTTCAGCAGAGATCTGAAAAACTATACAGTGAATCAAAAATAACATTGCATAACTCTAAATAAAATTAGATAAATAAAATTAAATAAAATAAAATTAGTCCAGCAACAATTTACAGTACACAGTTCAATGTTTCAGGTAGAGGTTGTTTTGTGTATTAAGTAAATACTCAACAGTGAAAGAATTATGTTGTCTATATGTACAGAGGTCATTGTTGCAAACTGTAGATTTGCAGCCATACAGCGTGAAACCATGCATTGACTGTTTTCTTCAGTGTAGTGTGACATTGGGGTTAATATATTTAATTAGTAGGGGGTGTGGGGGTGCAGGGAGCTTGCCCCCTGCTTATACATAGAGAAGTAGATTATTTATTTATATTTTGTAGTAATATATGGGAGGAAGGCTAGGTTTACCTCTTTTGATTCAAAATTTTGTGTGTCAATGTTGTAAACTTTCAGGAAGTAATAGTTTTGACATTGTGGCCTCGAGATATATACATATATATATATATATATATATATATATATATATATAGAGAGAGAGAGAGAGAGAGATTAGATATAGATATAGCTATATATAGATGTATCTAGATATGGATATATGTGTGTGTGTGTGTGTGTGTGTGTGTGTGTGTGTGTGTGTGTGTGTGTGTGTGTGTGTGTGTGTGTGTGTGTGTGCACAGAAATATGAAGGTAGCACCATCTGAAAAAAAAATCTACATATCTCCTTTGATGAGCATTGAGGGAGATAAATAAATTACCAGTAAAGATAAAAAATGTTCCAGCTCAGTGACTTCTGAATATACAATGATCTCTTACTTATGCTTACTGGTCTTTATTAATGCACTCCAGTCAATAGAACAGAGTTCCCTAGATCACTCTTTTTATGTAAGTCGCTGTAAAATTGTAACATTTTCATCCATGCTTTTGATAACTTCAAACATAAGTACCTAAATCCATAGCACTTTTAACAATTCAAAATCTCACAAAATTGGTGAACTTTCTGCCTATGATCTACAAAATTTGTAACAACTGTGAGACTGTAACAATTGTAAGAACTGAAATAACTGTATGATGTTGGAGATGACTGGTGGAACCTAGAATGTAGTTGGAAGAAGTGAAATGAATGTCTTTATCTTTTAATTATCCAGATTTGTGCTGAACAAGTGCCAGTCACTCCCTTATGTGCCAAATATTTGTCTACCTTTCAGAATAAAAGTCTGCACACCAGATCTGATAAAGGTGGTTAATTATTTCGTAGCTGCATACAATGGAAGTAGATGTCAGCAATATCTGACTCAAATAGCAGTCTTGATAAACTGAAATAGATTGAATTATACTATCCGTAACTTCTGTACTCAGAATTGTTCCTTTCCTCCTGAATGGCAAAATTAATACTAACTGCTTTCTGTAGTTTCTTGAATGCAGGATATTTGACCTGACTTCTGCACTCAGTCTCGAGTGTCAGAACTGAACTTCTGTGGACTATGCTGAAATGACTTTCTGTGTATCAGTCCAAACTAACTTACTGACTTCTGTGTCTGAAGTTTCTGTCCTAATATCAAAACCCTGTAAATTTTCTAAAAGTTTTACATGCCTCTTTAACCTTGTCTTCCAAGCCTTGTACCATCTAAACAAGATCTGCTTCTTCTACTGTACTCAATGTGCTGCACATTCTTTCCATACATTTTATCTTTTACTAATATTTTAGACTGAAGGTTATTTCTCTGAGCTCATTTGCATCCTTCACTGAAGCATTCCTTTGGATTGAAACCATGTAAAATGTAAAATATAAAATTAAGATATAGGTCTGCTTTAATATGGCTGCATTTCTAGACTTATTCAAAGAGAATACTGTATTTATGTCTAACAGACTACATTTAAGTGAAACCCAATCTTACAAAGATTGCAAATAGATTCATAGATTCATAGGTAAGTACTAGGCAGTCAGTCTGCAGTCCATTACAAACCAGTCACAAATATTTGCCCAAAATTAATATTTTATGCAGGACACCCTTGTCTCCACATGTAGACAGTCTGCATCTCCTACAGCTCTTTCTAACACAGTCACCTCTAGTGTTACCATTGCTAAGATATTAGACAAATATTTCTTCTGTGCAGGACCCAAAAAGTCAGAAAGCAGCATAACTAAAAAAAATCTCCCAACATTCAAACAGAAATAATTACCACTAATATAAAATTACTTTCACATTAAAGCACAGTCCTTACAAAACATTAACACTTCTGGCCTAAAACTTTATCTCCGAGTTTCAGAAAGATTTATCAAGATGTGGTAGCTATAACTCAGCAGACGTCTTCATCGCACTAAGCATTTCCAATTCAATAATCTATTTTCCACTAATGTTTTCACTCACATTGACCACAGTGTGGACAGCAGTCTCACTGGCAAAGCTAAGCAAAATTTTAATCTTGGAGGGAAAAAGTGAACACTATCCAAAAATGGCACTCATGTCTTTTCTCCTATGGGAATATTTGCAGTGTAGCTAAGTCCAGCAAAGCCATGAGGCTGGGCTGTCAGTGTATGTATTTGTGTGGACATATGTGTGCATGCCAATAAGAGGATGAATATGTATGTGTGTTTGTGAGATTGTGTATCTGCCTGGGTGGAACCGGTGGGGGGGGGGGATAGTTAGGGAATCATAAATATGGAGGTGTGTGTAAATCTGTTGGTGTCTACATGTGAATATATGGGAGAGTGTTTTCATGAGTGTGATTAAGTGTGGGGGTACTTGCCTGGGGCTGTGTGTGTGTGTGTGTGTGTGTGTGTGTGTGTGTGTGTGTGTGTGTGTGTGTGTGTGTGTGTGTGTGTGCACATTTAGGGGACGTGTTTGATAATGTCACACATGGGCTGCTAGAGAAAACATTAGCATGGTCAGTTCTGACAGTACAGTGTTTGATTCAAAGGCATGGTAATGAGACTTTAATGAGGTCTTTCTCATTACGCTTTACTTGTCTCTGAATGAGAATTTCTCACAGGCATGCAAGTTTACTGTGACACTTCAATCCCATGTGCAAAAATGGGAAAAAGGGGTTGTGGATGGATGGATGGATGGATTAGGCCATTAGCTTGGGTAGGAAGACTTTTTCTAAATTCTATCAATATCATAAGTATTTGCAACAAACATGTTGTGATTCAAATATGGATAGTTCAGTACTCCCCAGATATCTTCCTCCAGGATGCAATATCCACAAACTTGAATGAACATTAAAACGGCTGTGGGTTGGGGGGGGGTTGCTATTTTTTTTTTAATTTTTATTTATTTATTACATTTGATTACCAGATAGTGTCCGAATGGGCACGTAGCCCATTTTCAGCAGAGACCCAAGGAGAAAAGCTCCAGTATTAAGCTACAGAGAGATACATGGAATTAAGGATTGAAATATTGAACAAAATAATCACCAAATCATACAATAATTGTCAGCATACAATAATTGAGTTAACCTATTACAAATAATACATGAAACAATACTGATAACCTATTACAAATAATACATGTGACAATATTGATAGAGAACATTAGACTCATAGTTTCTAGAAACCTGAATATAAAGCAGTGCATCTTGCATTGAAGTATGTAGCTTAAATTGTAGTGTAAAATAGCCATAGAGAAGAAAAATGAATAAGAAATTGTTGTAGTGGTTCTAGAAGAAAGTGGAGCAGTAAAAAAAAAACGTGAAACATGCATGGGGAGTGGGAGATAATAACTGAGCTTGGTTTAGCCTGGTGAGCAGCACGGGCAGAGCCAGTTGTCTGTGAGATGATCCTTTAGCTTAGTTTTGAAGGAAGAATCGCAGGAAGTGATTTGAATGTTTAGTGGGAGAGCATTCCAGAGCTTAGCTATTTTATTAGAGTATAAAGAGTCACTGTGGTAGTTGTGAGATTGTGTCATTTTGAGAAACAGTTTATTTGAAGACCTAAGGGACCTGGTGTTAACCTGTACTTGACTAGTGTTGATATGGCTGGGCAGTTTTGGGGTTGTGGATGATATTGTGGGTGAGGGTAAGTTGAATGAGAGTTAATAGGTTGGGGAGTTCTAGCCATTTGAGTTGTTAAAAAGCAGTACAATGATGGGTTTTATGGGGGGTGATTGGTGGCAAACTTTGCGATTTTGTTATAGCAGGGCTCAAGATTATGAAGGTAGAAGTTGCGTAGATTAGTGAATATGTGTGAGGTGTAGAGAAGGGTAGAAAGAAGGTATGACCTAGCAGTGGCTACTCTGGTTTGGGGTGTTGGGTAGGGTTTGGCCCTATATAGTGAACCGAGTTTCACATGGACTTTTTTGATAGTTTGGGAGATTTGAATATCAAATTTTAGCCTGTTACCTGTTGTCATACCCAGGAGCTTAGCCTGATTACTAAGCTCAATAATGGTGCCATTTGCTGATTTAATGCTTAGGGGTGGGCAGTTGTGTTTGGTGAGTTTGCTGGAGAAGATTATTAGCTTGGATTTCTTTGTGTTAAGGATGAGCTGGTGGTTTGATAGGTAAATTTCGATTTCTTAGAATGATTTTTGCATCTTAGTTTTATAGTATTATAGTACCACACACTCTATAACAGTCCCCTTATCCCAGCATAGTACCACAACTCTGATACTTAGAAGTTTTGGTTTCACTTCTTAAAGTTAAAAATAAGCTCCTAAATATTACTGCAATATATACCCCATCTACTAATTATAACAACCTTGAAACAATTGAAGATATATTGTCATAGATAAGAAATAATATTAATCAAGGAATTGCCATATTAGGGCATGTTAATACCCACCAGTACATTCTAAAAACTTATGTATTACATATTTCTTTTTTAAACACTATTGAAGTATCACTTGGGACAAAGGCAAATTTACATTTATACAAAATTAATCAAACTGAAATAATAAATATTAACGAACATTATACTTCACATATATTGTGAAGTATGATGTCCGTTAATATTTATTATTTCAGTTTGATTACTTTTGCAGTAGCGTTGTCTCCTCACAGTTAGACGTTGCCCATTTGATTCTCAGTTAGAGCGTCTTCTGTGTGGCGACATGTGTGAATGGGCATTCCTTCATTGAAGGTTGTGCGTTAGGCCCGGCAAGCCAGCACGTAAAAATCTACTGCCAATCATTAGCGGACTGGAGTTCTGCTGTGGCGACCCCTAACCAGGAAAAGCCGAAAGACACAAACAAACAATTATACTTCACATATATTGCTATATATCATATAACCTAAGCAACATCACATACATTTTTCAATTCCTGCTCCTTTTAAACAAGAAACATCTTTATTAAATCATCACTTAGGACATAACCAATCATACATTTATATAAATGAAACCAAAGCACACCAATACAATCCTACTTGCAAGCATTTTACATCACAAACCATACTGACACACTCCCAGTTGCAAACAGTATACATCAATTATAGTCTACGCAATCATTTTCAGTCAAATACTGCATAGCTTATTTATATCCTGCCTTCTTTTAAACCTCATTCCTCCCCTGTATGCATTGTTCCCACAATTTCCATTTTTTCCTATGTAGTTTGTTCCTACCCTTTTCTAAATATTCCATTTCCAGTTATCTCTGTTACTATATTCACTACTTCTAATATAGCTGGTTTACATTTTGATTTCCATTTTCAAGTAATTGCTTTTTTGGCAGCCACAATAATTAGACACAGCAAGGCCTTACCATGTTTAGGTAATTCTGATTCTGTATCACAACTAAGAAAAATCATCTCCCTCATCCCACAATTCTGCCCACTAAGCATCTCAGACAGTGCATCCCATTGAGAATCCCTGAAGTCCATCAACCCATTGCACTCCCAGAAAATATGTCCCCGAGTACCTCTTTCTTCCCCGTCACACCTCCAAAATTTGTTGTCTACCTGAGGAAAAATTCTCTGGAGTCTGCACTATATTTGTTTTATCTAAAGTTATTTATACCTCCAACTAGACAAAATAACAGTAATTAAAAAGCATGCACAAAGTACAACAGGCTTTCTTTCGTGTACTGAATACAGACAAGAAGAAGCTAGGGAGAAAAAGTAAATGGCATATATAGTGTAATCTTGTGTAATCTAGTGGGCAGGAGAAAGGACAGTGCCCTACTGAGAAAGTGGTCCTTAGAGTGCAAGGATTACTTTTTTGTGGGGAATGTCAAAGCCACTTTCCAGCACAGGTCAAGCAAGTATTTGATTAGTTAATGTTAATACACAGCAAGGCTCCTCATGTCAAACTTGCTTACACTGCACAATGACAGTATTCACAGTGAAAGCATTTGCAAAGGAATGCCTTGTGGCAGAGATTCTGCTATTTGAAGGTCAGGGGAAATGGTCCATTGTGATACTAATCCCTTTATCCAAAATGTTCAAGAAATGCATCTGTTCCCAATTACATCATTAGCTTATAGACAACAACAACCTACTGCCTCAAAATGGCTTTAGGCCCAACCATAGCACAGATACAGCTTTGTTAGTTCTCTTCAATACAATCAAGCAAGGCAGACATGAATGAAGGCTAGTTGCCAGTATATTTTAGGTCTATCCAAAGCCTTTGACAACATCTGCTACTCTAAATAC